>NC_042297.1:2857996-2940575 GCF_901000725.2 Takifugu rubripes | reverse complement strand
CCCCCCCCCCCCCCCCACCCCCCCCCCCCCCCCCCCCCCCCCCCCCCCCCCCCCCCCCCCCCCCCCCCCCCCCCCCCCCCCCCCCCCCCCCCCCCCCCCCCCCCCCCCCCCCCCCCCCCCCCCCCCCCCCCCCCCCCCCCCCCCAAATGGCACCGGCCATGGCAACTGTGTCCATGTAAACAGCAGCATCACTGGCTGAGCAAACAACCTCCAGTAAGAAGACTTGTTCTCGTCACACTAGAACCATCAAGGCAGAAACAGAGTAAACAAACCGCTGGCAGAGAGCAACAGACTGAGTGTAAAGCTCTTCTCACTTTTCATATCTGTACACAACTGAGTGAATATTTGGACCCATCCAGGGTGTAATTCCTGCCTGGAAGAACAAAGAAAGCGGCATGCAACCCGTCGCCATGTGTAAGAGAGATCTTCATTTGTAAAATCCAAAATATTGAGTGTTATTTTTCACACTGTGTCCATGGGAACTGTGTCAGGGTGACATTTTTATAATGATAACTGGTCAAGTAGAAAATGGAACCATTGATAATCTGCTACAAACATGGTCCAGGAAGCTGTATTTAATGTTCTGATGTGTTTCCATGATGAGAGCGGGAGGACAGATGTGAAGCTCAGAGAAAGTCCAATCAGGAAATCTAACTGTCTGTCTCCTCATCAGCATCTAATCAAAATCAGACAGGCTCGCCTTCAGCCAATCAGCTAACGCTTTGGTTTAAGGTCTTTCTGCAGCGCATCTCCAGCCTGTCAGCACCTCATCCACGTTCATCTGCAGCCCTGTGTTCAGATGTCATCCTCATCTCCAGTGTACAGATGTGAGTGAGTGTTTTGTCTGAAGGTTCCAGGTTTATTATCCCTTTTATAACGTACCATACAGAATCTCTAAAGATTGTGATTTAAGACCCAAACATTCTTTACCAGCTATTTGGACCCATAATATTCCAAAGGAACTTCAAATCCCTTATGATTTAATGTATTGGGGTCTGATTTGGACCTGAACCAGAGTTTGGTGTTTAATCTACGGCCACCTCTGGCTAAAACTCCTCAGAGGCTCATCACAGCTGACGAGTTATAGATGTTGTCTCTGCTGGAAACTGCAGACACGTGTGAAGACGCGTCGTCAAGCGTCTTTTAAAGTGGAAATTTGTGGATTTTAAAGAATGGAAATAAAGCCATAAAGATCAGGCACCGGTTCAAGTAACAATGTTTTAAAAAGGAAGAAAATCACAAACAAAAATACAAAAAACATAAAGTTCCTCAAGACGAACCTGATAGTTTCAGAGGCCTCTCAGTGCCAGACATACGACGCTAGATCGACTCTTATGCAGGAAATAGAAACATTTAATGTTTTGTTTTTTTTGCATTTTAATCTTTACAATGACATTCATAAAACACTTTATTTCAAGTTTTACAGTAGAGTCTGGGCTAACTACCATTCAAAAATGTGTAAGATGATTCAAACAGTAGACAAACCACCACTTTTAGCATCTCCTGGGATGTGAAGGAACCTGATTCAGGCTGCTGATGCAACTTTATTGTGCAGCCTGATGAACACAGTTCTGTTCTTTTGTGCTCTGTTTTGCATGTAATGGCAGCGGGGTAAACAAATAAATGAGTGCTAATTGGTCACAGAGGAGGAAAAGAAAATGTCATCTATTTTACTTAAGCACTGGGTGAGCACAGCAGAAAAATACAGCCGCAAAATCGACTTTTTGTTCGCTCAAGATGGGTTTTTTTCATCTTATTTAGAGGAGACCCAGCACTTGTTCTGTGAGTGCATTTATTTGAGGACAAATGTAAAGGATCAGGAGTCTCTCCTCAAGGTGTGTCGAGGGGAGACTGTTGTCTGTTGTGTCTTTGTACTGTCAGCATAGGAAATGGAGAAGAAGAATTGATCCAAGCTCAGTCTGGAACTGCTGCAGAATCCAGAAACCTGCTTCTCTCTGTCACAAAAGAGTCGAAGGTTTCATTATCAATGCCCATTTTCCTCCCCTTAGCAACGCTGTGAACCTTCATGATTCCTGTAAAACACTTTGTAAGTAAAGGAAAAACAGAAAATCAAAGTAAAAACAACAAACCAACACGATCACAAAAAGTGAGTCGGCTCTTCTGTCTGCTGTTCTTGAGTGTGTTGTTTCTACCACACACTCCATTTGTGAGACGGTTCACTCTCCTTTTTATCTCCTCCCTGATGAGAAAAAACCACTTCAGGTGCAAACAGACAAGGAGATAAGAGGCAGAAGTGCAGCCATACAAGCACACGCCCAACCATAAAAATTTAATCAAAGGAAAGGGCAACACAAATGATTTCTCCCGTTATGTTATCTCTGCCCTTAACATATCTGACCTCCACATTACTTTATCATAAATGATTTCTGCCCTTGATGTATTTAGACTCATTCATTCTGTTCTGTTCTTACATTTAATGGAGACTCTAAAAATTTACGAGTTAGTGCGAGTGGCTATTTCGTTATTTGGTTTTTTACAGTTAAGCTCCGTTTTTTTTTTTTACGATGAACAGCACTGAAGGAGTGGTTTTAGCATGTATACGCTGCCCTGGACAGGGCCTGAGCATATGAGCACCTCAGCACCAGCCTGGTTCAGATTAGAGGCTGAGCTACTTCGTTATTTATGTCTTTTGCTGCATCAATTCAAAACATTTAAGCAACTGAACAACAGGATTTCTTGTCTTCTGGAGTAGGACACTACTGTCCTCTCTATCAGCTGAGTGGGTTGTTGATTGTGGCTTTATTATTTGATTTCTGCTATCTGCCTCCTCTTGAGTACGTCCAGTTACTCTTCCTCACATGTCCAGTTCAGCTCCAACCAGCTCTCTTCAGTCCATTTGACTCGTGTCTTCCTCGAGGGAACTTTGTTTTGCAAAGAAACAACCAGCATATTTAGCTAGCTTGTAACATTTATGATGATTCTCACCACTCTCACCTGATTCTATTTCAATTAAATCTCTTTTAGGTTGTAAATAGATGTTAAATTTACACCATTTTAGGGGGGGTTTGATTTAAGTTGAGAGTAACTCCCCTGTTCCTGTCAGTCTTTTATTTTAGTCTATTACACAAATCTGATGTGACTCCTGTGTGAACAGACTTTAATTTAACAAGAGCTCTGCTCTCTCTAAACAATAAATTTAGTAAAGCTTCCCCAATTCTGTGCGTTAATCCTAATCAACATTAAAGACTATTATCTGACCTATTACCTATATTTTTTTCTGCATTTTGCTGGGCTGCTGGTTTGAGCTCTTGTGTCACCATCATTGCACGCTGTTGTTTACAGACAAGCTGCACACCAGCTAATTACCTGATGCGAGTGTCTCACCCTGAAGTAGAAAAGCCCGCCATCCCAGAGGAACGGAGGAGACAGCAGTGCTGCAGAGTGAGGGATGGATGAGAGACAGGAGGAGGTTTAAGCCTGCATCCCTGCAGTTATTCATGAAAAGGAAGGTCCTTGGTGGATAAACTGGAAGCGCTCCACCAGGAGCAAGACAACAGGAGGCGGCAATAGCAGGTGACTCACAGAGACGCCGCTGCATCACCTGATACATAAGACAAAGAGACAGAGATCCCACGTACCCAAAGAGGGTTGTAAGCGCCAGGTGCTGTTACTGCAGTCATATTACTGGATTATTTAGTGCACGTAAAAGTACTATGCTCAAAATTCAATTTTAGGGTCTCATCGGAATTTGGGCCTTGTCCCGGTTTACATGGAAGGAAGAAATTAAAATAAACAACAGAAATGTCCTTGTCCTCCTCAACACTAGGTGGCGGTGTACATCTTTTAAGCAGGTTAATAAAGTCACCTTTTGGGTTGACCTGTTGACATGACAGGATAAATAACTGGATAATTGTTCAGCTTTGTCCATCTCATATGTAATGTAGGCGTTACTTAGTGTGCAAATCAGATGGGACCAGTTTTCTTGAGGGGTTGTCCACATGGGCAGGCTGGAGAAAATTAATTTTCATTCGCATTATCTGGGTGTCTTCCAGAGATTCCCAATATCAATCGGACTATCGCATTTACTTGCACTTCAGTCGTCCAGTTATAGTCAGATTAAGGCAATAATTTTGTTCTTTTCAAGTGTGATGTAAACTATGGCAGACATCGTTTGTAGTTGTATATCGGCCCCCTGCAGGGCCACATTCAGAGTTCCTGTCCAAGTTCTCTGATTTCTTATCTGACTTGGTCCTTAGAACAACAAAGTCATTATTATTGGGGACTTTAAGATCCATATAGACGTTGTAAATGAACAGCTTTAGAAATGGGCTTATTTCATTACTTGAGTCAGTTGGTTTCCTCTAGCAGACCCCAGGTTTCTCTCTACAATTGTGTGCGATGGTGGGCGCCTGAAGCTACATCAAATGTAAATCTTAAAGCAGTTTTCCAACACCGACTCTATGTTAATTTTGGTGACCTCCGATTGACGAAGCCGGGTGTCGTTGGCTCCGATGTGAATAATAACTTTACCAAATTTACGTTTACGTCTCGCCAGGAGCTTTAAATTGGCTTCTATGTCGCCCGCTCTGGCCCCCGGAATGCTCTTAACTATGGTCGCTGGAGTCGGCTTCACGGAGCACAAAACAGAGTCGCCAATTACCAGGGTCGGTTTCTCAGCGGGTGTGTCCGCCGAGTGGGGAAAAACGATGAGCACGGGAAGCGGGTGGTGGGGCACGGTGGGGCCTTTGTTTGGGGCTACGCTTCCTGCGAACCGTCTCCCAGCCGCCCCTTGCGAGCCGGCTGCTTGCCGGGGGGGCGCTAGCTGAAGCTACGCTAGGCGGCTCCGCAGCAGCTAGCTTCTCCTGGCTACCTGAGGCAACTCCAGCTAACTCCAAGCTGCGGAACCGCGTCTCAAGCTCGCCAATCTCGCCTCCATAGCCGTAAATAAACTCCCCTTTCTGCACCTATTCCCTTCACTAAAGGAGGCAGAGGAGTAACTAACATTTCAAACGACTGAACAGACAAAAGGACACCGGGTGGAACAGACGGTTAGGGCCATGCTAATGCTAATAGTCGGCGAAGCCCTGTATTTGTTTAATATGGGTTGTTCTCACTGTTGTTATCAGTGTACTAGAATGTCCCAAGTGTTTCAAATTTTAAGTACAGGTGATACAACACACCAGTGTTCAATTTTAAGTAAATTTAATACAGCACAAACACGGTGCAGCAGTGCAACTAACGAACGATTGAGAAGGACAGGAAGTGACGCAATACGTTACCCCGACCCAATACAGTTGGCCCTCCAACTTTATCTTAAGTTGGCATTTTAGTCTTTGATCTTCTTTATGTCATTGATGTCAAAATTGCTCTTCATATCAGATCAATGGAATCAAAGGATCAAACCGAACTGGCAGATCAAACACATCAACTCTACCTCATCAGCACACGCATGAGGAGCTCAACACTTTTGTACCACACTGGTGACCAGCAGACGCATCAATGACTCAGAGAGGAACCCAGCAGCTGAAGGCAGAGCAAGAATCATCCATGGAGACTTGGAGGGAAGAGGTCCAGCAGCTCAGAGAAGCCCTGGCTGAGAAGGAGGAGCAGCTCAGCAGGGTAGTGAAGAGGCGACAAATGAGAACTGTGGCCCATGTGGAGGCCCTGACCCTGCTGAACAGCACACAAGCTGCTCTGAAGGAGAGCGAGCTGAAATGTGCTTCTCTGGAGGAAACCCTCCACAGCCAGCAGCAGGAGAACGAGGAGACACACAGGAGAGAGCTGATGGAGCAGGAGGAAGGCCTGAATCAGAAGCTCCTTGTGATCCAGGAGGAATTTGAGACGAAGCTGCAGGAAGAAAGACAAAGATCTCATGAAGAGAAAGAGGCCATGAGGCAGCAGCTCTTTCTGGAAGAAAAAAAGTTCCAGAAACTTCTTGATGAAGAGAAACAAAAATATCATGAGAAGATCCTGCAAAAGAAGAATTGATGAAGCAGCAGCTGGTGGTTAAAGAAGAGAACTTTAACAAGATGCTGGCTGATGTTCATCAGCGGTGGGAGAGGACCGCTCAGACATGGGTCCAGATGAACGAAGAGCTGGAGCACAAGTTCGAGGAGAGCCAACATTTCAGGCAACATGAGGAGGCAAAAACCAGAGAGGAGCTCCAGAGGCTCTGTGAAGCGATCGTCCAACTTGAGGTGAGATGCTTTTACCTTTGTTCCTCTTCCAGAAGATTTCAGATGATGTTCAGTGAAATCTAAAACAATCTCTCTTTTCTGCAGCTTCAAGTATCAAAGAAGCAAAAGAAAAAAAGCTTCTGTGGATGGATCTGGAAAAAGATGAGGTTCTGGAAAAAATGAATGAAACAACAATTCCAGAGCTCCTCCTCCTCCTCCTCTACATCCTGACCTCCAGCGTCACATCCTTTCTACAACATTTTTATTTTACAGTATAATCATTGTTTATGTTCTATGTTTGGATTTTTGATGTAGAAACAATAAAACTCAAAGTAAACCACCAGATTGTAGATGTTGTAAATGACAGCTTTAGAAATGGCTTCATCTCATTCCTTGAGTCAGTTGGTTTCCTCCAGCAGATAAACCAACCAACTCATAGCTTCAACCACACCCTAGATCTAGTCCTGACTTATGGTGTTGAGGTAGAACATGTGTCAGTGTTCCCTCAGAACCCCCTCCTGTCAGACCATTCTTTGATCACTTTCACATTTATGATTAAGGATTCTTCTATGCTCAGAGCTCAGTCTGACTATAGCAGATGTCTCTCAGATAATGCTGTAGCTAAGTTTAAGGAAGTGATCCCTGTGCTGATCCCAGGACCACCGTGTGTTTCCCCAGGGATCAATCATTATAATCTGAGCCCTGCTGAGGTCGACTATTGCTGAAGGTGCAGCAACCTCACTGGGAATCAAGCTTGATTCTGTTGCCCCCCTGAAAAAGAAAATAGTAAATCAGAGGAGGTGTGGCCCCTGGTATAATTCACATATCAGGACCCTCAAGCAGAAAGTGCGAAGACTAGAAAGGAAGTGGCATTCTTGTAAAATAGACAGCTATCATGTAGCCTGGAAAGACTGTCTATTAGTTTACAAAAAGGCCCTCTGTAAGGCTAGAACAGCTTATTTTTCTTCTTTAATTAAAGAAAACAAGAACAACCCCAGATTTCTTTTCAGCACTGTGGCCAAATTAACCAAGAGTCACAGTGTTTTAGATCCACGTATCCATTCTTCCCTTAGTGGTGAAGACTTCATGAGCTTCTTCACTGATAAAGTTCTAGCTATCAGAGAGAAAGCTAACCAGGCCATCCCAACAACTGGACCATCACCAGATGTGCCGACTGTGGGAACATACAGGTTCTCCAACGAGCTCTTAAACTCCTTCAGCCCTATTTATTTTTCTGAGGCGTCGTTGCTAATTCAGAAATCCCAGTCCACCACGTGTCTTTTAGATCCCATCCCAACACACCTGTTGAAGGATGTTTTATCATTGATAGGCAGTTCTATCCTGGACCAGATCAATGGTTCTTTAGTGACAGGTTATGTACCCCGGTCCTACAAGGTGGCAGTGATTAAGCCGTTGCTTAAAAAACATTCACTGGATCCCGATGTCTTAGCAAATTATAGCCTGATATCCAACCTTCCTTTTATCTCTAAAGTTCTAGAGAAGGTGGTGGTGACTCAGTTACTGGAGCACCTGCAGAGGAACAGCCTGTTTGAGATGTTTCAGTCAGGCTTTAGAGCTCACCACAGCACAGAAACAGCACTTCTTAAAGTTACTAATGATCTTCTCATAGCTTCAGATCATGGACTGGTCTCTATGCTGGTTCTGCTGGACCTCAGTGCTGCTTTTGATACAGTTGATCACAGCATCCTGTTACAGAGACTGGAACACAAGGTCCTCAGAGGCCTGGAGGAGCTAGTGACACCTTACCAGCCCAATAGACCGCTCCGCTCTCAGAATGCTGGTCTACTTGTGGTTCCCAGAGTCTCTAGGAGTAGAATGGGGGGCCGAGCATTTACCTACCAGGCCCCCCTGCTATGGAACCAGCTCCCTGTCCAGGTACAGCAGGCTGACTCCATCCCTACTTTTCAGATTAGGCTTAAAACCTTTCTCTCCTCTCCTCTCCTCTCCTCTCCTCTCCTCTCCTCTCCTCTCCTCTCCTCTCCTCTCCTCTCCTCTCCTACCTATTCTATCCTCTACCTGTCCTCCCCCTTCTCCTCTCTCTCTACCCAGCCGGCCATCAGCAGGAGGGTCCCCCTAGATGACCTAGATGGAGGAATTTGAGACCTGCTCAAGGTTTCTTCCTGTTAAAGGGGAGTTGTTCCTTGCCACTGTTGCTTTTCTGGGGTTAGGCCCTGACGCTATATAAATTAAGATTGATTTGATTTGAGATAATATTAATAATGCTAAGTCTTCCACCTGCAACTGAATAGACCAAGACCCTTTAAGCGGCCCAGCTCTGCTGGTCAATTCTTGTAAAAGACACATAGATGATATACGACAGGGCCTTATTTTCTGTGGAAGAGGGCAGAATTTATAAATAAATGGACACATTTTCTGTCAAGGCAGAAAAAGAGCTTCCTTTTTTGAAACTCCCCAGCTGCCAGTGGTGGGATGCAGGTAACTGTGTGCATAAAGACAAAACACCTCAGAGCCTTCATCGCTGTCAAGGGTGATTTTAACCTCCGCATTTTTTTGTACTTCGCAGGTTTGGGGAAAATGAGACATTGGATCTGCTCTATGGCAAATAGAGCTCTGCTCTTCCCCCACTCAGCAGGTCAGACAGCCAGCTCCTGCTTCCACCATCTTACACACCTGTAGTTCGGAAACAACCAGTCACGGCAGTGACAAAACATTTTGAGGAGGCAGTGGAGCGAGGATACTGACTGGACCTTTCTGTGTTATCCATAAGGTGAGGAGACTGGTGGCCTTCCTCGCCGTGTCTCTGAGCACTCTGGATTTTACCTGGACTCTGTCCTCCCCCACCAAAGAGCTCCATTACAAACCCTGGGCTGCCGGTGACCTGAAGGCCTCCCTCTTGAAATGAAGCACAGGGAACGAAGCAGAAGTGAAATGTGTGCAAAGAAACTTCAACACAGAGAAAAGATGAAAGCTGGAAGAGAATATGGTGAGAAATGAGGCAAAGAATGACAGAGATCACCAGCTTTCGGAGGTAAGGTAGGGTAGTCATAGCTGAGGGGAATCCACAAAGAGTTAATGGCTTAAATCAGTGTTTCAATCCATCACCAGACCCCCTGGAGCACAGTGTCAGTGCGAATAATCCCATAATTTATCTGCTGCAGAAGGCTCTTTCTGCAGTGGACAGAGCGAGTTCCCAGCATGTCCTCCAGCACCTTCAGCTGCATTCAGATCAGACTGATACAGGCAAAGCTGGAAACATGCAGGTGGGTGCCCCCCTGGTCACATGGATCAGCAATTACCAACTACAGCTTGTGAAGCTGCCGAGCAGAGCGGCTGAACATCAGATCTGTCAGAGGGGTAGAGACCTCGGGGACCACGCTCTACCTGCAGAGATTTACAGACGGCGTCCTCAGGTGTGTGTAGAGCAGACAGGAAGAAAAGTCAAGAAACCTGCTGGACCCCTTTTGAAGGGCTGAGGGGAGAATCACCTGCAGCTGAAGGCACTGAAGATGAAGATCAAGGAGTGGGGGAGTTCAGGAGGAAGCCGCCCACTTTAGTCCGACTGAGTGCAGCCGTAGTAGGAATTCCACTGTCAAACAAATACCTGTGCACCAACAGGTGGTTTTATATTCTAATTGTATTCTAAAAATAATCTTTTACCACTATTATATTTTGATATATGGATATAACTGAGAGATTGATGCGACCTGCCTTTTTTTATGTGTTTTCTTTATTCTTTTTCTATACAATTACTTCATGATTTAGAACTTTTAGAAAGGAAAGACTTCAACTACTAAAAAAAACATAGAAACTTGAGAAATAACTGTATTTCGCTCATAATAGGCTTGCTTTAATCATGAGAAACTTGAAAAATATGACGAGTATGGTGCAAAAAAGAAAAGAACGAAAATCAACAGTGTATTCAGGGCTTATTTTAAAGTGCATGACAGAACTGGCATTGAAACCAGACGACGCTCTTGAATGTGTGCTGCCTTGAGTGCTGCTCTGCTCAACACAAGCTTTCACTCTTAGCATATTCTGGGAAGTAAACGTTTAAAGGAAAGTTAAAATAAAATGACAACGCAACATCCGTCTGGTGGGATGATGCCAAGAATCTTGTAGGAGTGTGCGTGTGCGTGTGTGTGTGTGTGTGTTGGGAGGAAAGATAAGGTGTAACTGGCAGCCTGCAGACAAAGAAATTATGAAAAAGGAGTAGGAAAATAAGTGTGTCAGGGCCGCTTTACTGGATGTGATGTGATTAAAATCATCCTATTTTTATTGGAATACTTAACAATTGAGTCCCAAATGTTCACGTGTAAGAGAATAATCAGGGAATCAGGAAAACCCATGAAGTTCCATATTTTCAGATATGAAATGTATTTGTAATTAATATTTTAATTTTGCTGTTGGTATTGGTATTATGTCTTTATTTATTTTGGCAGAGAGTTCTGACTTACTCGATTTAATTTCTATAACTACTGAATGAAGCCATCTGCTCATTCAGAATGCGGATGTGTGATGAGCAGCATCAACTGAAGGACGCCCAGTTTAAATACAGCAATTAATCTAAACAAGCAATGTTTAATTTAGCCTGACAATCAGAAACCACTTTTGGAGTCCGGTGCAACATGAACTTGAACTTTTGAATCATGAATTCCAGATAAATACAGCATAATATCATACTGAATATCATTAAATGTTAAAGTTTGATGAGGTCATGGATGTTTATATTAAACCAACGTTTTCAAATACCTCTAATTAACTCAATAGTTCTGATTAACACAGGGGTACTTTATTTATTATGTACTATATTGGAATATACTGTGTTATTTGAATGTGTAATGAAGTGTTTCACAGAATTTGCTTTCTCACTTCGTCCCTACTGGACTGTATGTTTTCATCACCGTTCTTGTAAACGTAAAATGGTGTTTTTACGAGCCAAATTATGAAATTATTAATTTTATAACGAAGAAACCACGACTACCGAGGAATTAAACGTGCCAAACGGTGCTACAAGTTCATACTTTTGAGTGCAGTGCCTGATGTGTGTCACGGAATTGAAGGAGAGAAACCGTGGGTGCAGTTTGTTACGCCGCCATCCCAGAATCTTCAGGCCTGCGAACGTGTCAGCCGCCCACCAGCAGCCTTTTCATTCATGGCGATGAGACGTGATGGCCTCTGAAGTGTGAGGACATTCCGACAGCAGCTAATTAATTGTAATAAGGCGGGCTGGCACATGTGCCGGCAGTGACAGCTATGGGTGAGCGTCGGGGGCGCCGCTTCCCTGCAGAAGCCAGAATGGAGCTTGAGTCGTCGAGCCGCCTCTGAGCTCCGGAGACTTCCTCTGGCACTCACCTAGATGCACATCTGCTCTGATTAATCGCTTGCTTGGCCCAGTGCATACATTTCATTATCAGCTTTAAGTGGGCGAAAACAACAAGGATCACGGCAAGGAGAGAGGAATATGAAAAGGAGGGAAGGAAAATGGGTGAGGTGCTGGTTTGGGCTAAAATGAAACGCTCCAATAAACGTTTGATGATAAATGATGTGTGACCTACTGCTGACAACCATTTACCACCAGGTCATCAACCCCGTAATCCGCCCGGAAGACAGTTGATCTCTGTGATCAATCCAACTCAAACATGCAGGACAGTTAAAGGGGAACCGGAACCAGATTCTAGCAGAGGGCGTTCCCAGTGGCGGACGTGGCAGAAATGAGGAGAGCTGCAGATGTTTTCGGGGCGTCGCTCAAGTTTCCTGATGGAGGTAAAATGTTTTACACTTCTCAGTTGGCAGAACTCCATCATGTGCTTGAATGAAAGAGGAGGCCTTGTCCTTAAAACTGGAGCAGCATCCCAGAGCACTCTGCTTTGATTCCGCTGTCTGTCATCACTTTCAACTGTGTGTATGCGTATGCAAGTGTGTGTGTGTGTGTGTGGGTGTTTGTGTGCGTGGATGGGCGTGAATGGGCGTGTGTGTGGATGTTTTGAATGGTCCTCACAACTTCAAAGGCCCATTAAAGGGTTACGACACGGTTTTATGGTCGGGGGTTAGAGCTGGGTTTAGAAGAGGTTAGGGTCGGGGTTTGAGGGTTATCTGGGATGGTGTGTGTGTGGGGGGGGGGGGCAGTGTCCTTTAGAGCTGAGTGTAGTCGAACTCTGAGGGGAAACCTGAGAGGAAGGACTCAGGTGATCTTTACTCGCGTCCCACCGTTTCTCCTCAGGATAGAGCAACAGCGCCCCCCTCTGGCAGGTGCCTCTATGACTCCAAGATTTAACCAACTTGTGGAGAACACAGAGATTTTGTCCGGTGTTCCATCTTCAGTGCACACTGGTGCAACTTAAAATGAAATAGGTCAAGGAGATTTAGATCTGGGCCATTACTGTCAAAAAGAACAATGAACATAGACTTTAGAGTAATTGGTAGAAAAGGGTAAGCATTTGTCATGTTCCTTCAGAGCGGGTTCTTTGCATACCTAATAGGATTTCACAGAACCTAAAAAATGCACATTTGCTTTATTGCAGCTAATGTCATATTTGTTATACACAAAAGTAATTAATACATGTCACCCTTCCCTTACCTGAAGGGATAAAGCTTTTTTTTCTTTTCCTTTGGGGAAAAATGTTTGTTTTTAACTGCTGTAGCTGCAGAATTTTTCTTGTTGACATAATTTGGAATATCAATAGATTGTCAGTTATAACCCATAGATTAAATTAATGAACAGAGGAAAACGCATTGTCGTGAATAGTAAAAGCTGCAGTGGGGAAAGTTTGCTCCAAGCCACCAACAGGTCGTGGGAGAAACCCCCTTTGGGAAAAACAACCGATCCAGAGCACTCTGATGTGGGACTGACGGAAGTACTAAACCAGTTCACCCATCACAGGGGAGGTGAGGCCGTATCTTTGGCTTAAGTTAGCGCTGCTTTGTCTCTTTGCTCCACGTATCCGAGGGAATGTAATTCTATATTTCTATATTTCCCCATGCTCTGCAGGTGGGTCCCTGCAGAGCATCAGTTAGCCCCAGTTTCATATGCCCAGCTCAGCATGACCCCGTCCCTCCTCCCGCCTCATCTCCTCCAGACCAGAGTGCCATCTCTTCTTTTGTGGCTGGGTCGACGTGTTCGCTGAGGGCGATGTGACCCCCCCGCCAGGTCCAGGTTTCTACTGAGAGCCCTCAGACACAACTCATATACAGCAGAAAGAGACGTGACAGGAATCGAGCTGAAATCGGAGCGTTTTTATGGAACTATAAATGGATCGACTTCTAATGGCTGAGAGCTTCTGAATAGATCTGACATCAGGGCACTTTTGAGTTGTTATGACAACAGACGATTACGTTTCAAAAGAGAATTTTTATTGAATTATATCATCTATTTGCAACCTCTAAAAGATCATTTATAAATGTTCATAAAGACCCTATTTATTAATATGTTATCTTCCACAAAAGGAATTATTTATGAGTCTGACTGAGGCAGAATTTACACTGATTCTATGTTGGTTTAATCCTTTTTTTATTTATTTTTTTTACAGTTTTTACATGACGAGCCATAACACAGAAGCAGTTTAAAAGTGTTGCATCGTACCTTTGTGTCTTCTTCTATAAACATGGTCCTCAGATCAACTGAAATTTATTGGAATAACTGCTGAAATAACATGGGACCATGGGAGTATTTAAGCATCCATAAAGAATCAACTCTGGCATTTTAACGCGATATTAAAAAGCTCCGAATCAACTGTAGAATCAGACCATTATTCTAAGTGGGATCAACAGTCCCATTTAGTGCTACAGTAAAGTTAATTTGGCCAGTAATATAACTCTAATTAAAAAGTCCACTGCACAATTGACCAAAAAAATGAATAGCTTAACCCTGTCCTTTAAAAGAATTTAACAAAATAGCCTTAAATTAAAGCCAATCTGACAAAGTGCATTATTAAACTGACCCTGCAGGCATTGATTAAACCTTTGTTGTATTAAGAATTTGGATAAAAGAGCTACATTTAGACTGGTGAACCGTTTTCCACTCACCCACCTGGTTCTGAGCAGCATGTTGTCATTACAGAGGAAATACAGAAATCCTCATTTCAGTGTAACACACCACCAAAAGAAAGACCAAGTCCCTGCTTATAAAACTGAGTCATCTGTCTCTCTTTCTCTCTCCTCTCTATTTCTATTTCTCCTTCTCTCTCTTGCTCTGTCTCTCCCTCTCCCCCCTCTCTTAATCTCCTCTCTCCTCACCTTTCTATATGCTTTTTAGTCTCGTCACTGTTTTATCTCCCACTTTTAAGGAGTCATTTTAAAATTGGGAGTTTGAACATAAACAGAGGCGGAGAGGAGGGAAAAAAGAGGTTGTGTTTGCAATGGAGACTCAGTGATGATGTTAATGAGGCTGTTTGGTGCAGGAGATGGGAGGGGAGGGTGTTTTTAAGGGTGGGGGATCCTTTTCTCCAGGAGTTGGGACCCAACATCTGTGACTAGGGATCATGTTGTTCAGGGGAGGTGTCTTTTAATCAGCCCAGTTTGACCACTTCAGTGCTGCTTTTATTAAAGTTTATGCTCCACACCGCGGTGCAAAGAAGAAGCTCTTCTCAGAGACAATCGGCAACAAACTTCAGGGTTGTTGGTCGGTCGATTATTTATTCTTGGCGGGGCGGGGACCAGGTTTTAGACCGGGACCATGCAGAGCCGCATCCGTCCTCAGCAGGCCCTGAGGCAGCTGGTCTACTCCCATGATCTGGTGGACGCACACAAGCTGCAGACAGTCCACATGGGCCCACATTATAGGCCATAGGTGTTTTTAGATCATTTAGATCACTTTTACTGTTTTAAACACAATTTTGATATGTTTGAATCTTGGAATATTTTGCCTGTGGGTTTTACTGATCATGCTTTGGTGCCATGTGGCGTTTTTACTCGCAACATTTTACCAAAAAGGCCTCTACTGGAATTTTAATTCATTTTTAGCATCTGATCTGAGTTTTAATGAAGCTCTTGGCTATTTTAGACTGGATTTAGGCAGAGGAAGGGTGAGTTCACCTGTCTCAGGCAGTGGTGGGACTGTGGGAAGACACAGATTAAAATGTTGCACACGCTCATTCTCACTGGTCACGTCAGCGGATCTATGAGAGATCCTGAGGCTAAGATGGTGGAGCTGGAACATTTGTTCAGTCCACAGAAAATCAAGGATCTGTTGAAATCTAACCTGAAAGCTAACTTGCTGGGTCCCAGAATACAAGGTGCCCTGGTCCAGGACATATTAGAGGTGGACGCACCTTCGAGCTTCTTCTTCAGCTCAGACGGGAACATGGAGGAGCTGGCTGACCCAGGACAGATCAGGAAGAGAGCGATGGAGTTCTACACCTCATTTTACAAGAATGAGTTTAAAGACAAAGAGGACATTTTTTGTGTTTTCAGTCAAGGACTGCCCCGGGTCACCAAGGAGACCAACCACCAGCTGTAGCACCCTTTGACGGCACAGGAGCTCTACCTGGCCCTACAGACAATGCAGGACCGAAAGGCCCTGGACATGGTTGGACTCTCTGTGGAGTTTTACAAGGCCTTCAGGGACATCCTCTCTCAAGACATCCTGGAGGTCTTCATTGAAAGCCTCACCACCAGCTCCCTGCCTCTGTCCTGCAGGAGAGTCGTCCCCCTCCTGCCAAAGAAGGGGAACGTCTACGATACTAAAAACTGGTGCCCAGACTATAAGACCACAGACTATAAGACTATAAGGCCCTGGAGCAGTCTTCCATTGGAACCAGACGTACGGTGTACCTGGCAGCTCAGTGGTCTGCCTGTCAGCCTCATTTGGGATGTTTTGGAGGTCTCCATTTCATCGGGGGTGAGTGTTGGTCTTCTTTCTTTAGGCCAAGAAAAGGCTTTTGATTGTGTGGAATGCAGCTTCCTGTGGAGAACTATGGAGAGGATCGGGTTGAGCACTGGTCTAATAACTAAGATCCAGGTGGGGTCTGTCAGGGCTGTGCTCTGTCCGGGATGTTCTATGCACTTTCCCTGGAACCCCTACGTTCAAGCCTGTTTTTACCTGGTTTTAATAGTAATGCCATTTTATCTGCCTACGCTGATGATGTGATTGTTTTTTTTAACAGACCAAGCAGATGTAGATGCAGTTTTAAACATTACAAACAGATTTTGTGTTGCGTCGGCTACGCGGGTGAACTGGGGGAGGAGTGAGGCCCTGGCTGTCAGTGAATAGCATCAGGGGTTCCCTGGTCTCCCTCTAAGCCTGACCTGAAGGAGAGACAGCCTCAAATATCTGTGTGTATCTGGGGAGTGAGGGTATGTAAAGGAAGAGCTGGGAGAACGGTATTGAAAGGGTGGAAGAGAAATGAAGAAAAAGAAGATGGCTGCACTCAGAAATGTCCTATAGAGGATGAGGGCTGGTTGTAAACAACCTTGTGGCCTCGCTGCTCTGGTGCCGTTTGGCCTGTTTGGAGCCACCTCCCAGATCCAGGCAAAGCTAGTTAACTTCTGGGACAGCTACCACTGGCTGCTACAGTCACTTCTATTTCTCTCCAGAGACTTATCCACCTTCCAGTTCATGGTGGCAGAGCGGAGCAGCACCATTCCTGGGCTAATGGGGGCGCTGTGTGGACTTCAGGACTGTCACCCTAAAGCAGCTGGTGGAGGCAGCAGGGCCGGTGCTGGCTGACTCCTGGACACTGAGTTCTGTGCTGGGACTACGTTTGCTGAGGCTGGTGGGCATCTACAAGGCCATACTGAACCTGGGAGTGCTCCAGCAACTGCGGGGTCATGAAGACATCCTGCGTTGCCTGAGCAGAGACCACTGGAATTGACAAACTCTCTCAATTAACAATGATTGAGTGTTTTACTATGTGTTTTATTATATTTATTAAACAAAAGTGTTCCTCTATCTCTCTCAGTGGAGCGTGCTGTGAGCTGAGTTTTAATGATTTTTAATGCGGCTGATTGGAGCAGAGGATGCTCCGATCTCTTAGCGTGGATGGATTCAGGGGAGGTCTCTTTAAATCACAGTTCAGTTTGACAACTTCTCTGTTGCTTTTATTGATGTTTAGGCTCCAAACAGCGACGCAGAGAGGGAGCTCTTTTAGAGACAATTGGCAATAATCTTCTGGGTTGTGGGTCCAATGATTATTTGTTCTTGAGTGGTGAGTTGAATTATACATCATGCAAAGCCGCGTCTGTCCTCTCAGCAGGTTCTGAGGCAGCTGGTCCACTCCCAAGGTCTAGTGGGCGCATGGAGAAGGACTCGCACAAGCACACATGGGCCCACATTAGAGATAACAGGGTGTATTTAGATGGTTTAGGTGAGTGTTATTGTTTTAAACACAATTTTAGTGTTTTAAATCATGTAATATAATGATCAGTCCTTGCTTTTTTTTAGGAACATCTTACCAAAAAGCACCTATTGGCATTTTAACTCAGATTTAACTGCTGGTCTGAGTTTCTTCTATTTTAGATGGGTTTCAGGCTGAAAGGCTGAATTCACCTGTCCGAAGCACTGATGAGACTAACAAAAGACAGAGATCAAAATGTTGCGCACTTCAGTGCCACTTGTCACATCACCAGATCGTTCGGGGGACTGAGATAGCGGAGCTAGAACATGTGACTGAGTCCATTAGAAATCCTCAAGACTGCCACGGGTCTCCAGAAAGACCAACCAACACCTGGAACACCTGGCAGTACAGGTGCTGCACGCAGCCAAAAACCCCGGACATTAATGGACCCTTGTGTTTTTTAAGGCCTTCTTAGACTTCCTATCTCGGGACATCCTGGATGTTTTTAACCTCACCAGGCCTCACCAGCAGTTCCCAACATCTGGTCTGCCAAGGAAGGGGAACCCACGGGATATTAAAAACTGACCCCCTGTGTCTTTACTCTGCACTGACAGATCCTTTCCAAAGCTTTGGCCATCCGGCTGAGAGAAAACATGGAGTAGTCATCCACCAGAACCAGACGTACAGCGTACAGGTCTATGGGAGACCATATTAGCCTCCTTAGGGATGATTTGGAGGTCGGCACTTCTTTGGAGGAGTGCCGATCTTCTTTCTTTAGGATTCAGGGTTAGATGAAGAAAAGACATTTGGTCGTGTTGAATGCAGCTTCCTGTGGACACCTATGGAGGTTTGGGTTCAGCACTGGTCTGTTAGCTAAGATCCAGGTGCTGTACAGTGACATTAAGAGCGTGCTGAAGGTTAATGGCAGCTTGTGCGCCCCTTTTAGAATCATTCGAACTGTCCTTTGGGGCTGTGCTCTGTCCAGGATGCTCCATGCACTCTCCCGCTCCACTAAATACGCTCGTCTGATTAAGCCTGTTTTTACCTGGATGTAATAGTAATGTTCCTTATGGCCTCTCTTTCTGGTGCTTCTTTGGTCTATTTCGAGCCACCATCGGACCTCTTGTTCCAGATCCAGGCAAACCTGATTTATTTCTTCTGGAGCAGTTACCACTGGGTGCTGCAGTCAGTTCTGGGTTCATCCAGAGATGAAGAGGGGGACAAGGCCTCATCCACCTGGCCAGTTTGCTCAGAGGTACCTCACAGGACCTCCTGTAGAGGGATGTGGCCAGCTGCTGAGTCCAGCATTTGAGCAACCTCTAACTCCCTGCAATGGCTGATCAAAAAGACTTGATGGCAGCACCATATTCAGCCCGATGAGGGTTCTGTGCAGTGCCGGTACTGACTGATTCCAGGACCCTGTGCTCTGTGCTGGGCTGCTCTCTCTATGCCTGGTAGAAAGAGCTCCGGAGCTCTGGAGACACAAACTGTCAGTGTGAGCGAGGAACCTTCTCCTCCATTACTGCAGGGGAGGAACGATCCCACGGACGCCTACACTGACCTCCAGCTGAGGTTTCAGCAGCCCTCTTCTGAACATTTACCACAAAACCCTGGGAGCCTCCAAGAGAGCGGACAAACGGTTTCTTTACATGAGCATTTTAAAGACAATAAAGGAGAAGAGTGTCAAAAAGAGAAGACACAGAAAGACTCAGTAGAGAATAGAGAATCTGTGTTTGAAATGAGCGTCTGTCATTTGGTCTTTCTTTGTTGTTGCTTTCAGCAGGAGACTCGGGCTTTTTTAGGGTTTAAATGGAGATTTTGATTCATTTTAACATTGTGTTTTCTGCCCCAGGTTTTATTGGCTTTTCATACGAAAAACAAACAAAAAAGGAATGGAGCAAGTGGCGGGTCCTTCATTTTGTGAGGGGAGAAGCTAAATTGGCAATTTACACGCACAGACAGGCTGCAGGACGGAGACACTTGTGATGTCCCGGTCGTGTGGAAGCAGAACATTAAAGCCAGACTCGGGCTGGAATTCTACCTCTACAAGTCTACTAGAAACCTTTACACCCCTGTGGGGACGTGTCCTGTGTTCAATAACTGAACAAGAGGAGACACCTCAAAAACAATGTGTCTTGAAGAGTTCTTTTAGTATTTTACTATAAATCAAAGTGCTTTCAAAAGTCAAAAGTTTCTCTGTCTCTCTCTGACCCCCATAGTTACCCCCCCCCCCCTCCCAACACACACACACACAAGCCTGGTCCTGCTCAAGGTTTGTTCCTGTTAAAAGAAAGCTTTGGGGGGTCTTATTGGGGGTCCTGGGTTTCGATAAAGCTCCTAAAGACTATTTTGTTTGTAACAGATGCTGTATCAATAAAGATGAAGTGAAAAGTCAGGAAATAAAAAAAATAAAAGTAAGCTTTGTTTGTGTGGACTGCGACTTCTGCTGCACATCTGCTGTCCAGTACAAAGATGTCCACCACAGAACCATCGTTTAGAGAATAAAAACTGAGTGTTCTTCAGCTCCTCTGAAGCCCCTGACTTTCATTCTGGTAACGCTGTCTGTTTTTATCTGACACATCAGAGATCACGGTGTTTGGGTCCGGCTCAGGCCGCCGAAGCTGATGTTCATCAACGTCACAGCAGAGAATCACCTCTCCTACCAAGATCTGGATCAGGATCAGTTACCGGGACAGTCGGGTCAACCTGTTCGTATTTATGGAAAACAGTGAAAAACGGTGTTTCTCAACATTTATGTGATTTAGTGGTGCCCAGCAGGAGGTCACACCACAGGGTCACACCCCCAATGCTGCTTAAATCCTGGGAATATTCATCATTGACATTGAAAACAACGCTAAACATCAGCAGACTTCTGGGCTTTTCTACCCAACAGAGGCGAGAACACATTCAATACTGAATGGCATTTAAAAAATACAGCACTAAATAAGAGAGTTCTCATCCTGAGAGGCCCTTTTTTTAAAAAACTGCAAATATTGTAGATAATAAAACAACCAGGATTCACCGCTGGTGAATATCACTGAAAGATATTTAAACGATATAAGTTAAAAGATTTAAAAAGGCATAAATATAAACATGATAAAAATAAGTGAAGTTAAACTTGACAAACAGGAATACTAGAGGGAATATTTGAATAATAAGGAATTGTAAGGGAATATAGGACTTATTTAACTGTTTTATGAATAATAGTTCTGAAAAACATCCACAATTAAAACCATATTTTATTGATGACAGCATTTGATCAATAGCTTTCATTTGTGGCAGAGGAAACTTAAACGTTGACGTCTGTGAGGGTTAAAATGATGAATTGATGGACACAAATCCCAACTCTTAGATCAGTAGAAGAAAAGTGAATAAAAATGGCTAAAAAGCAGCAACCTATGGAAATGACAGCCACAGGTTTTGTTCACCATCACCGGTGAATGTAAATTGTGATTTGTGTGCAGCAGCAGTGCTGGTTTTACCTCATTTGAGCAGCCGGCCAGAAAATGTGCACGATCATCTCTGTTTGCGTTGCTGGCAACAACAAAAACAAACTTAACAGACATGGCTAGATTTTTAACAGTGCAAACGCCAATTCTAAGCCTACTTCCTGATTATATAAACATATTTTTTAAAAATCAATAGAGATGTTGCCAGGGGTGTATTTAGGGTGCTTTTTGTTTAGACAAAACTCTGTAAAAAAAATAATCAAAAAACTCTGTAAAATAATACCATGTGTCAGGTAGTGCAAATTAAAAATGAACAGCATTTTTCTGAACTTTTTGCAGCACAACAATTATAACATTAGCATGAGAAAATAATATTTCAGAGTTCTTGTTTGTGATAATATGAAAGATGTCACTAACAGCGCAGCACAACAGAGCACAACAGAGCTACGACTCCCAAAGTTCTGCCTCTCCAGTGTGGATCGATGCAGAAGCAGCACCCAAGAAAAAAATCACACAACTGAATAAATATGAGGTAGATCGATGGTTTAAAGGTCCTGGAATTCCTCCATTATTCAAATATATGATAATATTTGCATGTTTTATAGTGTTGTGTTCAAAGATGTGCAAAAGTTTGAGTGCGCGTGCGTGTGTGTGTGTGTGTGTGTGTGTGTGTGTGTGTGCACGATGCAGATTACTGGCAGCCTCAGGCTGATTTATTTCACCTGATACTGACTCAAAGCTCCTAATAAATGAAAATGCTGCCAATCTCCTGCTGGGACAGAACGAAGTAATAATTATCCGATAACCCCCCACCCCCATGACAGGGGGGTGTAAATCATAATGAAGATCTCCTATATTATACGAGTAGAACCTTATCTGAACTATGATCCACTATAAACCTGAACATTTACATTTTTAAAAACAAATCTCCTGGTAATTAACTATATTTAATGAATTCATTCATTGCTTCATTAATAATGGGTGAATCAATAAATAATCATAAAGCAAAATTGAACCCTTATCTGAATGAACGTCACATATTCAGTCATTCTTGTCTTTCCAAAGCTAAAATGTGATCCAGCCTATGGCTGCAAGCTTGCTTTCAGCTCCTGCAGGATGTCGCTGCCACTGCTCCAAGTAACGACTTTAGCTTTGAGACAATGGTTGTCTTTCTGTTTCCCAAGTTTAGCCAACAACTTTTCCAAAGTGTATCCCCGCCTCGGCATGGCAACATCATGTCCTCTGAGGCAAGAAGTAGGGCAGAGGTCGTTCCCGCCATCTCCCACGTAAAATATCCGCTTATACTCCGCGGCTCGGTCGCAGTGCTCCGACAGGTACAGCTCCAGGACTTTCCTCTTACACAGGTTCACGGGGCACTGCTGGCAGTCGTGAGAATGGTGGTGTCGCACCTCCATGTGGCCCTGTGCGTTGATACTGGCTGGGTTGGTGAAGATGTGATCGACCGCTGCACGGAGTGCAGCCGCCTGGAGGATCCACTCTATGAACATGGTGTTGGAGTCGGAGATGACTATGCAGTCAACGGTGCGTTTGTGTTCCAGAACAAATGTTAGCAAGTCTGCCATCCCGGCTGTCAGGGGGATGGTCTCCATCACACTGCGGACCCTGTCAGGACTGACCTCCTGCTCTCCTGCGCACACATCAGAGGAGACAAAGCTTTGGAATGATTCACCAAACTATTTAAAACTATGCGTCTCCAGCGTTCACATCTTCCACGGCCATTATTAGACAAAAAAGCCGATGTGAGGTCTTGAAACGTAGCCATAATCAAAAATAAAGTCCAGGATATAGAAAAATGCAAAGTTTAAATCAACCTTGATGTTTCCTTACACGAAAAAGAGCAGCTCTCCTCAGCAGCAGGTACAATTCTAAGCAAATCTATACCGTAAAGAGAGGGACTGGCACTTACCTATGTAATTCATGACTCTGCCCATGAACTCTGTCCAGTGGCCTTTTGTGTAAGTATTCTTAATAGAGTCCGGAAGTGTCTGACCAGGAAGACATCTGACAAGAAAGCAACAAAGAGAGCTCAGACTGCAGGTAACCTGGAGAATCTGTCCCACTCTGTAGCAGGAAGCAGCTCCTTTATGAGGTACGTGAAGATGAACTGATATTTAACATGGATGTGTTACCTAAACACCCACGTGTCGCTGTTGTCATCGACAACAGTGTGGTCAAAATCGAACACCATCAGAATCTTCATTTTGTCACCTGTACAAAGACAAAAGTTTGACTTGGTAATAGGTTATTTGTTTATATTATCAAATAGAGCTTCATAAACTCTTTAATCAGCACAGGTCACGTGACACCCTCAAAAAAACATTCATAAGAATGGACACCTTTCAATCATACGTAATATTCCGTCAACACAAACATCCTCATATTATCCCTGGAGTCTTGGGGGTCATATAATGAACACTGCACAGTTTAAAAAAAAAATTAGAAAACACTATGATTTCTATTATTTTATAAGCTTCCTTATATTTCCCCTGCAAAGCAGTCGGGCGAATTCAGCCAAATTATATTACAAAGGTTTAGGCATGACGGGGGTAGAATGGCAAAGACTACACGATAAATATGCATAATAATGTGACAGTAATAAAGCATATATTAGCGAATAACAATAACGCCAAACCCCACCTGTGTGTTCCTGCCGGTGACCGTCGCCTTCTTCTTCTTCGTTGTCTTATTTTGGGAGTTGTTGCTACTTGTGTGCTCACTGCTGCCCCCTACTGATGAGTTGGGGTTCTACATTACCGTAACCTTTCATTCCAATCAGCTTCCTTTGAGCATTGATGCACATTTTAAACTCAATCTGGAACATTTTTAGTTACCTACCCTTCAGTTACATCTATAAGTCACCTTCATGCTCAAGACACATGGAGTAACCTTATATTAAACGATCCTTAATGTACAGTTTTTAATGATGTATGAGGTCTTCTTATATGTCGTCATACATCATGGTTTAAGGATATCCAGGATGCACCATAAACAGAATGGCAAAAGGATAATTATGACTAAACTTGTTCCTCTGGATTTGCAGGTAAAATAAAAATGTGCTCATGCATTTATTTTGCATAAACTAAGAAACGATGTCTTCAAATTAACAGTTCCTGACTGTTAATACCAATCAAATTAAGGTCCGTTGGTTCTTAACAGTTAAATTGCGATTCTTTGAATGTTGCTCCTTTGAACTTTGATTGCCCCCACACACGCACACGCTACACGCACACTACAGTAATGACAGCAGTGCCCATATATGCCCACTAGGTGGCGGTAAAATCAAATTCACATATATTGCGGTCACAACTCAGAAAATTCAGAATATCAAATATTAAAGCCCCGATTTCTGTTCTGGCTCAGTGATGCTGAATAATGAAGGTTTTCCAAAACCTTTTGGTTCAATTGATTAGGACATTATTCATTAACATTATCTCAGTGCAAAAATGGTTTGGGAATATTTAAACATTGTAACCAGGAGAATCAACAGAGCAAGTGTAATGTCATGTTGAAAGGAGAGATATCACACGCTCATAATTAGTTAGTTAGTTAGTTAGTTAGTTAGTTAGTTAGTTAGTTAGTTAGTTAGTTAGTTAGTTAGTTAGTTAGTTAGTTAGTTCGTTCGTTCGTTTAAACTCCGAATCACTTGGTGGCGGTAATGCGTCACTTGTGACAGTCTCCGTTAGAAGGAAGAAGAAGAGTTGCCAGTCACGGACGTAACCAGCGAAGAAGAAAACGACGTCGGGTTCTTCCTGGTTATGTGAAGTGCAAATAAAGCTTCGGTCAGATTATCGCTTTCCCAACATTGGTTTTATTTTATTCTGTCCGACATGTTCAAAAGTTTAGGGACGTGGTTGGGCCTGGAGAGTCCTGCGAATACGACGCCGGATGACGCAGAAAATGTGAAGGTGGAGCAGGAAGAAAAGGTTGTGGAAGCACAAAACGAGGTAAACAAACAACAGCAACCAGCTGATCAGGATGGAGAACCAGAGGAGAACCAGGAAAAGTCGGAGCAGGGCAAAGGACTGGGGGGTGAGAATCAACTGTTTCTCTAATGAGCTATTTCTATAATAAATATATATGATTGTGATGTTGTATAAAAGCCTGCACGAAAATAGAAATCCTGTGAAAAACATATCTATATACATACATGGCATTTTTGTCTTTTGGGTTGGCTAAATCATTAATATAGCTCAACCTTTAAAAGAGAGAATAGAGTGCATGGTGAAATTAATGGAAAATCAGAATTCTTCTGGACACATTAAGGTACAAACCCCTTCATGTTAAAGGAAAAGAAAACCAGATAAGACAGTTTAAAAGTCTGCTGGAGGTATTGTTGTAGCATGAACCTACACATATGTGTCTGTTGATGGGTGTGTATGACCTCTGCCAAGGAATTTATTTGAAAGCTGGCATCTGTCTCTCTCTCTGTCTGTCTGTCTGTCTGTCTGTCTGTCTGTCTGTTAATAAAATAACTCAAAATGTTCCGAATGGATTTTCAGGAATTTTTCAGCAAGGGTGGTAATTAGGCTAAGGAACAGATGATTCAAATTTTTATATTGTTCCCAATTCCAAAGATCTTCCAAAGATCAAAGCAAAGAAGCTTTTACCATATAGCCACCTACAATAATGTGACTCCTGGCAGAAGTGGTCATACGTATTCTGAACTGTTCTAAAGTCTCAGCACGTCAAATGGTAAATGACGTTTTGCGAACTGCCACGTGTGCGTGACACGTGCACTATCCTCTCTCTTCATCCACGGACAGATTTCATATTCAGTTTTGCCTCCACGGCCACAAAGAAGATCTCAGACTCTGTAGTTGAGACAGCACAGACCATCAAAAAGACTGTGGAGGAGGGGAAAATTGACAACATTATAGACAAGGTATGATTTCTCACCTTACTCAGACACGTTTTGCAGCATTTAGAAACTATTATGCCTCAGGACGTTTCAGGCATGTCCCATCTGTTTTCAGACTATTTTGGGAGATTTCCAGAAGGAGCAAGATAAGTTTGTCCAGGAGAAGAAATCCAAAAAATCAGGTACAACCACAGGCAAAAATGAAGTTGTTTATTCCTCCTGGATCTGTTCAATATTTCTGAGAAATAACGTCCAGGTTTGCCTCTTTATTTCCTGTCAACTGGCTCATCCGTTCATGCACAGTCCTAGGTGTGGACACTTGTCCTCTGACGTTAATATTACAGAGAATGCAGAATAATATTTAGACAGAATATTCACTACAAGGACTTCAGGTTTGAAGGGCTCCTCCATCATTTCCACAGGACATTAAGGTCATACCTTTCATTTCTCCTTTTGGCTGCGTTCCCATCACAGTCCTGTAGGACATCATTCATTTCTGACTCTGATTTCTAGGTTCTCCTGGATGTTCTTCAGCGTTGCTCAGGACCAGTGAGAACTTAGAATTGCTGCTCAGCGAGAGCTCAGTGTGGGGCAGTTATGATAATTGATCCAGAGCTTTGGTATCAATCACAGCAGCACAGTTTGGGCCAGAGTCGCAATCTCCTCTTCAAACAAGACAAACTATTCAAGCAGCAGCCACTAATGTATATTTGTGTGCGTGCCGTTTCCGTCCAGATGCGGCTGTGCCTCCCTGGGTGGGCTACAACGAGGAGGAGACGATCCAGCAGCAGATTCTCGCTCTGTCGGCAGTAAGACCCAACTCCTCGCGCACCTCTGGTGAAACTGGCAGCTTTCTTCTTGCTGAACCTGTGCACTGTGATCCCAGGACAAAAGAAACTTCCTGCGAGACCCGCCCGCTGGTGTCCAGTTCTACTTTGACATGGAGCACATGTATCCTCTAGCTACAGTGATGCTGGAGGAAGACCAGCTGCTAAACCGCATGCGCTTCGACTTGGTTCCAAAGCAGTCAGTAGATTCCCGGTTCCCTGCCTGTTTTACTTTGTGTGCTTTCATTTGCGTGTTTGTTGTCTATAGTGCCGTCACATGGAAAATGTTACCTGAGAAATGTGCGTTGGTGCGTTCAACAGAGTGAAGGAAGAGGTTTTCTGGAGGAACTATTTCTATCGCGTGTCTCTGATCAAGCAGTCCGCTCAGCTCACAGCACTGGCAGCCCAGCAGCAGCAGCAGGATGTCGATGAGAGAGGGGCCAGCGTGTCTCCTGAAGACGTCATCTTAACAGGTCGGCCTTTCATCAATCACGCGTTAATCACAAATGCTCAACGTGGAGACAGACGAAAGCCGCTTTTGAAAAAGCAAGGCCTCTCCCATGAGGCTAAAAATGCTTTTTATCAGCATCCGATCAACACGCAACTAACAAAACAACCCGCCTTTATTTTACTAATAAACTACAGTGGTTGGTGGCAACATGAAATGTAATTATGCTACATAACCGTAAAAACACAAGATCAGCTGTGATGGTTGTCGGGGACTGGGATGAGACGTGGAGGGTTCTCAGTTCAAGCCCCAGACAAAACAGGAAAGATGTTCTGGTAGTAGGGGAAGGCGCCTCTGAGCAAGGGATCAACCCCCCCTAAATGGTCACACAGGGCTGTGGACGAGCCTTCACCCACAGTGTGCACACTGCAACCTTACAGAGTTCCTCTGATTTGTTTTTGTAGACAAAGTACGGCCCAAAACTCCTCCGGTTTCCATCAGCGACATCCAGAAGGTGAGTAACTGAAGGTGTGCGGCTGTCTTCATGGTGTGTCCACAGATGAATCATTACACCGTGTGTCCTTGTGACGCCCAGCCACAGCGGGACGAAGAGGAGGACATGTCCACGAGTCCCGGGGTGTCAGAGTTCGTGAGCGATGCTTTTGACTCCACCGCCATTGACCAGGAGGACCTGAAGAAAGAGATGGAGCAGCTGGTGCTGGACAAGAAGGACAGCCTCCCGTCCCCTGATGGTAATCACCCCAACACCTTTCACATTATTCACAGCCATCATCAGAGTCACTTCCCTGTTCGTCTCTTGATGTAAATCAGTGGTGAAGCCTATGAGATGCACTGACGCGGAACTGGACCACGTGCAGCCATGAAACTTAATCCGCGAAAAGGGTTAAACAGACCAAATTCTGTTCAACTTGTTCTTTGTAGTGAGATTAGAGATTTTTAGAACATTTCACTTGGTTGTAGAGCCAAACGGCCAATAAAGTGGCCATAAAACCAGCTCGGTGAGGAAGTCTTGGAGCGTCACGCTCTGACCGTCTGTGTCCAGCCAGTTTTGCGTTTTGTTATGAAATGGTTTGGCTTTAAAGTGACAGTTTGATCATATGTGTAATGGCTCGCTGCAGAGTCCGAGGCAGCAGACTGGGAGGAGGAGTTGCAGCAGGAGCTGCAGGACTATGAGGTGGTGACCGAGTCGGACAACAAAGATGACCAGTGGGATGAGGAAATAGAGAAGATGCTGCAGGCCGACAACAGCTAAATGAGCGCTCCGATAGCATTTAAAGAAAGGGAAGAGTTCCCCCTCCTCTGCTCCTCCACTTCTGACGTAAAGATTCTCCTGCTCGTGATGGTGAAAGTACTGGTATAGTCGCAGGAGTGACACTTCTGCTGTGCACGGTGGTCATGTTTATACTCAGAATTTATGATTCTGATCTGTTGCTCTCTTCCTCTGTCCTCTCTGGGGTTCATGACTTTGGCCACGCGGGGGCGCTCTAGTACAGAATCTAGATAAATGGCGTTTGAACTGAAAATACAATTTCTACTAATTTCATGGACGTCGATCCATGACGTCATACTATACTTCGACTTAAATATGTAAAATGACATATATGTAAATAAATGATTATAACATTTTGCAGATTTTTTGTCATCTTCTGTCCAGGCTGATATTTTGTTTCTCTGCATCGTATGACATATTCCATGTGAAAATTATTTTAGTTGCCATATGTACAGGCTGAATCTGAAACCATTTCTATTTAAACTATAAATACGATAAATATTACAATTAATTATGATATGATTTAAATAAAAAAAACTCAATTTTGGTGGGTAAAAATTGGTGGTAAGAGGTAAAAAATAAACTTAATTATCACTTCACAGTCACTTTTTCTAGATTTAACACATTCTGCCAAAGGGCACAGTTTATTAAATAGGATTATTTAATGTTTTACGGTATCTGTTCATAAAAGTACAAAATTCAAATAACTTTCTCTCCATATATCTTTTGTTACTGGAAGTATTTAAAATAGCCAATATTGCAATAGAACCGTGTTGTACTACAATATTATACAGAATAATGCATCTTATATTTATGAAGATTCGGTAGATTTAGAACAAATGAGCTTGTGGTAGGTGTTTCATTATATCTAGTTATTGTTAAATATGAGATTAAACAAGGTCAACTTGTTAACCAGCTTAAAGCACAAAACATCCAAACCAGCAATTTTAGCAGCCTGACAGGAGAGAAAGAGACTAAAGTATAAATAAAGTCACTTCAGATTAATCCCTTTATATTGTTGCCGTGCCCATAAATGGTGTGTGTGGTGCATGATGGGAGTCTGCTGGAGCTCCTGGAATCTCAGCACTGCTGGTTCTTTTGTTACATGTCCTCACCGCTCCCAGCGGAACCATCAGCCCGGCTCTGAGCCGAACAACACATTTATTTTTACATAAAACCACAATGAGAGCGACTCCTTTCCTCTTTGGACTCTCCTCCTTTTTGTGATGATCATTC
The DNA here is from genome assembly GCF_901000725.2 of Takifugu rubripes. Lineage (NCBI taxonomy): Eukaryota > Metazoa > Chordata > Actinopteri > Tetraodontiformes > Tetraodontidae > Takifugu > Takifugu rubripes. The sequence continues at coordinate 2,911,056 of NC_042297.1, read as the reverse complement.
TAGTCCATGTGTGTGTGTGTGTGTGTGTGTGGAGGTGTGTGAGAAGAAAGTCAGCGGGTTAATGAGTCAGTAAGAGTGGAATTATGGGAAGGATTCCGGAAAGTTTTGGAAGTCGAGCGTCAAACACAGACGAGTCCGTGCATGCTCACGGCTCTGTGAGGGAGCAGATGGCGTCTGCAACACCAACACAGCTCCATCATCACACCGGCCCCGATGGATTGGAGAATAAAGAGTCATTTGCAGTGAGAATCAATGCGAGGATCAATAATGCCAATGATTTACCCCCCGTCTATTCAGGTGCACGTGGAGGCACACAGAGGAAATAATGAGACGTTTTAATGCGGCTTTGTTCTCTCCATATCTCACAGCCGTCACAGTCACCAGCTGTGTCTGGCTGTGACAGGAACACACACATGTTGCCATGGTGACAAAGCCCAGCAAAGGAGGAGCTGTGTGTGTTTATTGCTTGGTTTAACCGCCCTTTAATAATGCATAGAGTGCGCTCTGTGTGGAAACACACCAGCAGCAGATTTAACGGGCTTTCTTTCTTGTCTCCATCTTGCGCTCTGCACCTTCTAAAAGTCTTCAAAGCAAAGGGTGAAAATGAGGTTTCAAGTTATGGTTTAAAGGTGTCACATTCACAGACAGAAGATGGCTCAGTCAAAATAAAGTTTAAAACTAAGTGTGACGCCTACTGGATTTATACTACTAATCTACCTTCTACTACTGTAAGAAACTGTCTTTTTTTGCGCTTTAGGACCTCCAATAACTGGTAAATGTTATAGATTTTAATGACATTTTTCGTTAATGTTGGTAATCAGCGGTTTTTTTTAAAAATGGGTTTCTTTAATCTCTAATTTACTAATCAGGATAATCTGCTGCCTCCATCGGTAATCCTTTCACTGAGAGTCACCCTCGAGTACAAAACGAGTTAAATAAGGAGGCAGACAAACTGACTGAAGCTACTCCGATTAATTGGACTATTAATTTCGGAAATGAGGTGCACGGTGGAGGTCTGCACTTTATTATTATCCATTATTCATGAACCACTGCAAACTTTTAATACAGCAAAGTTCTGAGAATGGACAAAGGACGACGTGAGAGAGAGGATGAAGGTTTCGTGACAACATCTGTCCCCGTTGCTCATACAGTTTCATCACACGTCTGCAGACGCCCGACCGCTGAAGGAACAAGACTTGAAAGCTTTGACATATGCCGACGTGTTTTATGTAAACCTGAAGTGAAAGCATCCTGGGTTTCCTGTCATACTGCTGAATGACGTCTTCTTTTTCCTCTTCCCACGAACTAAAGTCGCATGAACTGACATTCGATTGCTTCGACTTTTGACCTGACAATTCAAACTATTACATGAAAGGGAGGGGCTCTGATGAATTAGAATTGACTGCAGATTAAATCTTTACATTTGTGCAGCTGTCTGATGGACGATTCCCATTGTTTTAGGTTTATCTGTGGATCTTTAATAGAGACAAGAATTCCCTGAGAGAGCAGACTGCCAGGTCGGTCCTCACAGGAACAGTAATGTTTGGAGTGCACAGGGCTTCCTTGTTCAGATCTCAGCTGGATCTGATGCTGCAGCACATTTTGGCAGGAAACTCAAATTTCTGAGTCATTCCAGGGTTTTACCTCTTTAAACTAGCTTTCAACTCCATATCTCATGACAGGCCAGTTGTTTTGATCCGTCAGCTTATCTATCAAGGAAGGATCTTGTCTTTCTACTCTTGTGTTTAAACAAATTTGGTCTGGTTGACTTTTGTCTCCTGTCTCTTATCACCAGACACCGTTTTCTTTAGTGTGTTTTCCTTCCACCTACTATGTTCTCGCAGCATTTCTTTTATGTGTGCTTACACACGTGCAGGTTGGAGAAGTTGGACAGAAGGACGGCACGGCGGTCCTTATCTTTCCACACCTCAGATCCTGCACAGAAGCCTCAGGCTGCCAGACTTTCTCCTGTCAAACCTGCCAACATGCCTGGTTTTATATCTACAGTGCTCAATAAAGTGTCTGGGAAGATTCCAGTCACCCTGCTCATGGTCCTTCACTTTGTGTGTGTCGTTTCTTGTATGTGCAACAGTCAGGACAAGAATACACATTATATTGATTACACATTATAGAGTTGGAACATGTTGGGTATGTGAGGACATTTTGGCTGGGTCCCCACAACTTTGTCAGGAGGCTTAAGGGTTAAGGCTAGAAAGTTAGGACAGGGAAGTGCATTTTATCAATGAGTCCTTACAAAGGTAGAGGTACAAATATGTGTTATGTCTGTGTGTGCACCTGTCGGCCAGTGGGTGAGGCAGTGGGTGTTTTATTACACCGCACTTTAACTGACAAATACACAAAACTGCAGGTGTGTGTGTGTGTTAATAGAGGGGAGAGAAGAGGAACCAGGTGCTGGATCCGGATTTCACCTAAATATAAAATGTGGTGGATAAGAAACCTTAAGCTGTTGTGCAAGCATAAACAGTGGTTTTAGCCATGAGGTTTAAACATTAATCAACTTTAATAACTGCAGCTTTGTGCAAGAGTCACGTGTGTTTTACATATTTACTTATATCTTGAAAAAGCACAGGCAGATTTTTTTTTTTTTTTACTGAGTTTCCAATAAAGTATTTCATTAACAAACAGCAGAACCATAAAATCAACTGTAATGTCCATTGAAATCCACAGAAAAACAGAAAAATACCTCACACCCAAAGGTCACTTTAGCAAAACAACTCAACCAGATCCCTTAATAAAACAAGGTGAATATTTTATGACACATTTAAGATAGTGTAAGACAGGAAAACACCGTAAAACTCCCCGTACACACAGCTTCGTGGTGGTGTAAAGGGCGCATTTTGCTTGGCGACTCTGCAGCAACACAAGACCAGGAAGTGCTATAATAGCACAAAATAATAGCACATATCTTGCGCGTTAAACCGTATATTACGCCTGTTGTGGGCAATGGCAAAATCCAATAGTTATATCTATGAGAGAAGAACGTTGAAAATTTGTTTTCAATGTGACTCGTAGCCCCCCAGCGCAAACACACCCTCATGACGCATTGCTGCGTAAACAACCCCCCGATAGTCCACGTTTAAGCTGAATACAAGAATAAGGTGACACCAGGTTGTATCTGTATTCCCATCATTTATTGTGAGAAAGAAAAATTGTAGCACATTTTTGAAAGAAACTTTCGCTTTGACATGTATTGCCAGTAAATCGGTGTTTTATTTTGAAAGTGCGGACCGGAAAGGCTCCCTCCTCCCTCGAGCCGCGGCTCTCGCGGCGCCGACTGTCCGCTCGCGAGCAGCAGGAGACGTTCACTGTCTGATCCTCCGAAGTTTTTGCGCTTGGAATTAAGATGTCCGTTCAAATGTCTCCGCGGTGATTTAAATACGTTTTCTAAGTTTTGTTTTCTTCGCTCTTTTACTCGTCCGACTTCGAGCGTCCCGCCGCCGCTTTTCTTTGACATTTTTTTCTATTTTAAAAGCTGTTTATTTGGAGCCATTGTGCACCTGCGGGCAAAGGTTTCTTATTAACCACGCGAATCAAAGCACCGGAAACCTCACCTGAGTTTACCTGAGCACGGTAAGAAGCGTAAATATCGCAGCAGACGATGCAGAACGAGTTTTATTTCAAATAATTTAGGTATTCGATTAGCATAGTTAGCACTCAGATTAGCAACCACTTTTTAAATTGGTGTCAGTGTATAATTGTTTGGATGTAGTTGATCTGTATAGCTGCACTTAATACTGGAGGGATGAAGGAGCTGCACTTTTATTGACAATTGTGGGACCAAAACCATCTTTTATCAGCTTTGTCACCGTTGTTAGTATTTGTCCTAGTTGTCCTATTTGACTAGTTTGGATTTCATGTTTTCATCTGAGGTAAGAAGTTCATTTGCTCCTAAATACTGATGTGAGAGACTGTCTGAGGTTTCTCGACAGTAGGCCCGATCAAAAGACACCACTTTTTTCTTTGAAGAAAAAAGGAAAGAAACACAAATGTGTGAAAATGTGTCACCTAGAAATTTGGGTTGACAACAGTCCCCTAGATCAGAGACGCAGCAGCAGACATGAGAGGGAAATGTATATTTAACAGAGTCGTGACTCATTCCAGGAACCCCGACTATAAAAGCAGATCATAGGCAAATTCACTGTTACCGGGGTGGTTGTGTAATGATTTGTGTGTGTACGTGTGTGTTGCTTATTGATTTATTCAGAGCCCCTCAGGAAATACCTGCAGAATTCCACCTGCACCTCCAATTTCCTCACAGAAGCCATCAAAAGGCAGATGAAGGAACACGTGCACGCTCCTGCAGGTGTACGCACGCTATCACTGCGGCGGCGCTGCGAGGAATGCAAGGTCTTTACTGGGCTGTAGCCTTGGGGAAATCCCACACACCCCAGCGATGTAAGATACAGTCCAACCTTTGAGCTCCAGAAGCTTCTGCTCTTCGACGGGCCGGGTGTTCATTTTGGCTTCGGCGCAGGTTTGTTTTCATTGTTTCCAGCTGGTGGTGGTGAGGAAGATATTGACAGGAGCAGTTTGTGTTGGAGGTCACCTTGAGAGAAAGGGAGGTGCAGATCATATCTTTTGTTGGTAACCAAGGCATCCGAAGTGCACTGAACCCAAATGAGATTACTCTTAAAAACACCCTGTATAGAGAAGTAATCCCTAAACTACATTCACTAACAAGTTCAGCGCAGCCTGGATGCATCTCGACTGTCCAAAGTTTAATTTTGTCAGCCTTATCTTAAGTTTAGGACTTGGTGTGAGCGGCCATATCCCATCTCCAGTTAACAGCCTCCAACCCCGACGTTGATCCCTTGACCCGCTCTTAAGCTCGCTGTCACTTCAGTCCTCTGGCTCCACACAAAAAGAGTCTTTTGTTTCCTTGAATTACTCTTCCACGCACATTCTTGTCTGCCCAACTGGGCTGCAGCTAGGGAAGCAGCGAGCACTTGTAAACGGATGAAAATGCATTTCTATACTGTCGTTTTCTAGTGTTACTGGTCACCTGCTGGACCAGACGTGAGGCTCACGTGGACTGTCCAGTTACCGGTGACACTGGAAACGTGGCTCCGGCTTAAGATCTTAAATGGCAAAATAGAGATTTGGTGTTTTGCTTGCCATGCTATTTCCACTTGCGTTGTTTTGACGCTCCGTTGTGGTTTAGATCAGGTGTTTCGGGTTTTTTCTGTCACGTATGCAGGCGATTTAGTGGTCGTGGCGCTGTCACTCACTTGAACAGCTTGGGCCGGGGGCTGCTGACTGTTTATCCTGACAATGCCAACGTCCCGCCCACTCACCCCAACCCCAGCTGCCGCCCCCCCCTCCATGACCTCTGTCTTGTTTTATCACATCACATGTGTGTAATTTGCATAGAGGGACTCTGCAAGTTTTTGTGTACTTGTACAAATGTGGTGTTTGTTTTCAGATTGATGCTATGTGCCAGACAAAATGAGTAAGATCTCAACAGAGATATGAGTCAGACTTCAGCGTCTATAGATGGGAAAACATGACACACGGAGGACATGTCAGGAAATCATGAAGCGACGCTCTTCTGGGGTCACCAGGGCCCCGTCTCCTACCGATGCCACGCCGCCACTGAAACAAGTGTCTGTGTGTGTCGTCACCGCGACGTGGAGGAGGAAGAAGCAGGGCAAGGCTGCAAGTGCCATGACAGAAATGACTAGGAGGGGGGGGCTTTGTTGAGAAGATGAGAAATGTGTGCAGCTCATGCGCTCGTTCATGCTGAATCTAACACTCACACCCACACAGGAACTGTGACCTGAAAACAGGGTAACATTCTTGCGCTGAATTGATGTGAGTGCCATACGGTGACAATAGAAGGGGAGAGTGTGTGTGTGTGTGGGGGGGGGGGGGGGGGGGGGTTAATGTGCCAGCAAGTTCCAACATGAGAGCTTAGAAAGGTGAATGTAGCTGGAAAAGATAAAGTCATTCTTCTACCATAAGAATGTCATATAAACGGACAGTATATTTATTTTTTTATCTCTCTCACACACACACACACACACACACACACACACACACACACACACACACACACACACACTCACGTACACACGCAGTGTTAGCCTGTGGCTGATGAGGTAGAAAGTGTAGGCTTCGGTTGACTGATAACACCAGTTTATTGTTGTAAGCCAGTGTGATAAATTTCTGACTCACACCCCGTTTCAATGTTTTGTCTGACATCGTCGATGGAATCATCAAAGCCAGACGCTCACGTTTCAGTTTATTACCCACAGAGCTCGGAGACGTGAAACTTGTCTTCGTGCGTTGATTCCCAGGGTTTTTAGAGGTTATATTTAAATGATTTCCCTTTGATGAGTGCTGATTTTTCCCCACACTAAAAGTGCTGATTCCACATGTTTAAGGTGATGAAAAAATACATACAGATGTATTAATTCTCATGCTGCCAGTGTTAAAGCCTGAAAACATGTTTAATATTAATATAAGATGTGAAGAAGCAGCCAGTAGCATTAGAGTTAAAATCAAAGCACCTCATTTGTTAGCTTCATTACAAAGCTGGATTCTAAAATCTTCTGTTTGCTCACATCTATAATTAGTCCATTTGCAACATGTTTTACACTTTTATAGCTTCTGCTGTCCCACCTATACTGTATGAAAACCTTCACAGGGTGTGTGTGCAACACGATGCCCGTATCACAGGGGTGTGAAGTCGCGGAACTCAATTCTGCCTCTCTTAAATGATCAAAAAGAGGAAGCGTAGAAACCACAATTATGATGTGTGAAACAGTTTCTCCTATCTCCAGTCTGAAAAAAAAAAATTGATTTTGTAATGCTGTGGTTTGAAAATGTAAATGATTGTGACATGGATGTTTTCAGCTTACATAACTGCGACAAACAACACCCCCCAAACCAAACCACCAGCGCTCAGTATTGGCAGCGCCGGTCATTTAGGCGACCCAGATAGGCTCGTGTGTCAGTCACGCATGTCAATACCTGTGAAGACCTCCCGTTTGACGTAATCTGAATAACCGCAGTCAGCCTTGAGCGCATAAATGTGGTGTTTCTGTAGCATTTGAGGGGCTTAGAGACGACCTTGAGTCCCAAACGTGCTCTATAAATAGGGCAGAATTATTAGGCAAGTTGTATTTTTGAGGATTCATTTTATTATTGAACAACAACCATGTTCTTAAGGAACCCAAAAGACTCATTAATATCAAAGCTGAATATTTTTGGGAGTTTTCACTGTGAGTTTTAGCTATTTTAGGAGGATATCTGTGTGCAGGTGACTATTACTGTGCATAATTATTAGGCAACTTAACAAAAAACAAATACATACCCATTTCAATTATTTATTTTCACCAGGGAAACCAATATAACAGCTCAACATTCACAAATATACATTTCTGACATTCAAAAACAAATCAGTGACCAATGTAGCCACCTTTCTGTGCAAGGACACTCAAAAGCCGGCCAACCATGGATTCTGCCGGTGTTTTGATCTGTTCCCGATCCCGAGACACTGTTCAGAGAGGTGGACTGTTTTCCCTCCTTGTAAATCTCACATTTGATGAGGGACCACAGGTTCTCTATGGGGATCAGAGCAGGTGAACAAGGAGGCCATGTCATTAGTTTTCTTCTTTTAGGCCGTTTCTTGCCAGCCACAGTGTGGAGGACTTGGATGCGTGTGATGGAGCATTGTCCTGCATGAAAATCATGTTTTTCTTGAAGGATGCGGACTTCTTCCTGCACCACTGCTTGAAGAAGGTGTCTTCCAGAAACTGGGAGTTGAGCTTGACTCCATCCTCAACCCGAAAAAGCCCCACAAGCTCATCTTTGATGATACCAGCCCATACCAGTACCCCACCTCCACCTTGCTGGTGTCTGAGTCAGACTGGAGCTCTCTGCCCTTTACCGATCCAGCCACGGGCCCATCAAGACTCACTCATTTCATCAGTCCATAAAACCTTAGAAAAATCAGTCTTGAGATATTTCTTGGCCCAGTCTTGACGTTTCTGCTTGTGTGTCTTGTTCAGTGGTGGTGGTTTTTCAGCCTTTCTTACCTCGGCCATGTCTCTGAGCATTGCACACCTTCTGCTTTTGGGCACTCCAGCTCTGAAATATGGCAAAACTGGTGGCAAGTGGCATCTTGGCAGCTGCACGCTGGGCTTTTCTCAGTTCATGGACAGTTATTTTGCACCTTGGTTTTTCTACACGCTTCTTGCGACCCTGTTAACTAAATGAAACGCTTGATTGTTCGATGATCACGCTTCAGAAGCTTGGCAATTTTAAGAGTGCTGCGTCCCTCTGCAAGATATCTCACTATTTTGGACTTTTCGGAGCCTGTCAAGTCCCTCTTCTGACCCATTTTGCCAAAGCAAGGGAAGTTGCCTAATAATTATGCACACCTGCTATAGGCTGTTGATGTCATTAGACCACACCCCTTCTCGTGACAGAGGTGCACATCACCTGATATGCTTAATTGGTAGTGGGCTTTCCAGCCTATACAGCTTGGAGTAAGACAACGTGCATAAAGAGGATGATGTGGTCAAAATGAATGGGTCTGGTGAACGCGTGATGCTAATAAACTGGGACGTCGAGTAGAAAAAGACCCATAAAATGGTGTCCAGAGGAGAACACCTAACAGCAGAGTGTCAGGTTAATGTTACGTTGGTGACATCTAAATATGGAGATTGTCCGTTATGTACAGTGGTCGTAAACTAAATATGAACATTAACAACAGTCGGCTGCGTGCATTTTCTTCCTCTACTTGTGGTTTTGCAGGATCCTGTCTTTGGTTACCAGAACGCTGTTCAGAACTGACACCTACATATTTAGAAAAATCACACTTCCTAAACAAATAGGGCGAGCACGGACGGACACCGCCACTTAGAGAAGTGTGCTGTGCCCCCTAGTTCCCTCTTTTATGCTTTTGTTTTTTCTATTCTATGTGTTTTTTTCTATTCTATAGGCTTAAACTGTAACAGGAAGTCATTATTGAAAGTCTTGTGATTAAAAAATAAATGGGACGAGGCGCAGAAAATAAGTGAGCCGTGAATATTTGTGGTTAAAATGCATCTGCATGTCTGTCTGCGACATTCACAGGAGTCTGTGACTGGAACCGGATAGTTTCATACTCGAACCCACTGCTGATAATTGGATCATATAGGGACAGAACGCTGAATGTCGGCCGCTGTATCGCGTTTCCTTGGAAGGAGAGGCAAAAAGGAAAAGACTGTTTCCATTGATAACAGCACAGAAAGGACCTTGTGTGTACTTTGAGTCTGCACTCGTTTCTATTCATTGATAAGAAAGTACAGAAAACAAGGTCTGGATGGGAAAGAAAGCATATTAATGCCGAGTTGTGTTACCGCTAGTTACAGATTCCTTGTTTTTGATGGGATGTGAAACATCGTGAGTGTCACGATTGTGGTTACAGAACAGGACTGAAACTTGGTTGCACACCCTTTTTCCTGCCTCTGCAGAAATAAACTATAGCGTTTAACAGCTTCGTTCCTTTGTTTCTATGTGGCAGATTATTCTCAATGGAGCTGCAGCGCCTGTTGGTGTTGACCCTGAGCGTCCTCTTCAGCACAGGTGAGACACGTTAGCTCCTGGGAACATGGAAAGATACTTAGATATCTATAGTAGGAATCTCCTTTTGCTCTAATTTGTCCTACTATACATTCCGTCTTACTGCTTATCTCCCAGTACAGCCTTCTCCTCTCTGCTGCTGTTTCTATTTCCAGTTGTGTTGCTAATCTTTTGTAAGGAAGCCTCGTTTTTAGATGTTCCAGCAGCTCTTTCAACAGTCTCTGTTCTAGTTCTCTTTGGCAAATCAACATTTTTTCTGTTTCTTATTAGAAATTAGGTGTTGTTTTTTTTTTGGAGGGGGAGAAGATTGTATATTTTATTTCAAATCCCGGTAATTCTCACCAAACTTGAGACAATCTGTGCCTTATCTGTCTTTGTGTCCTTCAGCCTCCTGTGAAAATGATTGGGATTTCCAGTTTTGTGGCACCTGGCGCCACGGCGGCCGCCCACGTACTCTCGGTGTCAACGTCTCCCCGGGCTGTAATGGCATCGCAGTCTCAGCCAATCAGAGCTCTCTGTCCATCAGGGGTGAAATCACCTCGCAGTGCCGGCACTCCCGCGTGATTCCCCTCACTGACACAGACGAGCTCAACTCAGCGGAGAGCCACTTTTGTTTGTACTGGGAGCCTTTTTACGACCAATTGAAGCTCCAGGTGAAAGATGGCAGATTTCTGCTGCCCTGAAAGTGAAGTGATGCAGGTGGTTTCATGCGTGAGTCTCTTCTTTTTTGCTGCAGTTCGGAGGAAAGAACCTCACTCTGTGCCCGCCCGCCAGCCTGCACGGCTCCTGCTGCACCGATCTGTCACATGACCGTAACGGACCCGATGGGGAATACGGCATCGTCGACGGAAGGCTCAAAGATGATTTGGTCACCGATAAAACACTGCTGACCTACTATTTTAATGCATCCTCCACTGACTGCAGTAAGGGCAAATCTGTATAAACACATCTAGAGAGCTTTTAACAGTCTAGGCATGTAATTTATGACTTTTCTTTCCTTCCTCAGAAGATTTATGTGATCAACAGAGCCAAAAATCCACCAGTGCCACCATGTAAATATCTTAGCCTTTGATGGTAGACATATTGGTGGACGTATTGATACCAGTACACTCGACAGGATCCACGGATAAAAAAACGTGACGGTTCTGTTTGTACAGGGTTTCTGGCGGGCGCCAGGCTACAGGGACTCTTGATCATCCGTGCGCTCGCAGCTCTGAAGTGCTCATGAAGGAGGATTTTAAAGGCCGCAACGTGACGTCGCCGGTAAGAAAACGGGGTTTTGTCACGTCAACTCGCATCGGTCCGGACAGTCGGCATCACAGGAGCCAAATAAAGCAACATAGCGCATTTTCTTAGCCAAAAGAACACGACTGTATTACAGGCGGGAAGGCTGCCGGTGCGAATCCCCTAAAACCCACATACCTCTGGTCTCGGTATCGGATTTATTTGCCTGTTTTAATTTCCAGCTGACGCAAGATGCTTCTGCGGAGCCAGCCATCACTGTCCAGATCCCCCCGGTTCTGAAAGAGGCTGCCAAAAACACCGACAAAGTCGTCTGCACGTTCTTCCAAAACAACTCCTTGTTCCAGGTATCTGCCCCAAAACGCACGTGCACGCGCACGCGCCGCTGCTGCAGGAGAGGTTTCGACTGGAACGCTCGCTTCTGTTTGTCTTTCAGGACGGTGCCCAGAACTTCAGGATTCTTGATGATGTTGTTGAGATAACCGTCGAGAATGAGATCATCCGTAACCTGCCCGAGCCAATCAGGATCGACTTTCGCCATGATGTCATAACTGTAGGTCACCACACGAAGGTTTTCTAATATAACTTTCTGTCCACGTGTCGCTGTGAACTCTGCAGTAAATTATCACAGAATTGGCCCAAGAGGAAGAAAATTAGCACCCGTGTCTCATGTCTGATTAGTTTTTCTTTTAGTGATGTTTCCTATAAGCTGCTTCTACACAGTAAAACCACACCTGGGGTTTTTCTTAGCTCACACATTGCAAACCAGATTCTAACCTCTAACCTGTTTGTTCCTTATTTGTCACACTCGGCGCACTAATGCAGTCATGCATGTCAGGAAAATGCTGCCTCGCCATTCTTTGTGTGTAGCGGGCGCCGCCATTTCACCTGAGTGTGTTACATTTCCCAGCACTGGCTGCTGAAGACAAAGAGCTGCTATTAAAGCAGACGTGCAGCTTTGTGGTTGAAAGCAAGCGAAGGAAACACATATGAAACATTGTTTTAATCTGATAACGTTTGCAGCAGAAACACTGATTCACTTTTATTCTCTTTGTTAATGTAGCTGGACTGACTTCAGGAAGCATTTTGCTTCTTTAGGTATTTCATTGTACTTTTAAACCCAAAACGTTTTGGTTTTTAGATAATAGCTTGTTTAAAACTGAATATAGTTGTTAGGACTTCGCCATTTGGTCGAACAGCTGCTGCGGCATCAGAGGGGCGGAGTCACACGAAGCCAAAATTTCCCTAATTGACTTTTCTTTTTTACCCCCAGAAATCTCATTCACGTACATGCGTTTCATGGGACACCAGGAAAGGTCGGTGTTTATTGCGGACGGATGCTTCTACGTTTGAGACCTTTTATTTTATTTATTTATTTTTTAAAAATGGGGATTTCTTTGCTCAGATCCTTTGCAGGTCCACTGGTCCTCGGAAGGATGTGAAACGCATCATCGTGGGTCAGAGCTCACCGAGTGCCTCTGCAACCACCTGACTTACTTCTCTGTGCTGGTGGTGAGATGATAAAAACTCTGCACAACAGTTAAATGAATTAAAATAGCTGGGAACACCAGCAGCTCGTTATTTTCTTGTTATTTTCTGCTAGTTTTGCTGCTCTGCTCAATTGTTCCGTCCTCTGACAGCAACTCCAACCAGGCCCAGTCTGCCACCTCCTGGCTTTGAGCGTCATTACATCTCTGGGCTGCGCCACGTCTGTGATCAGCAGCTTTGCCGTCATCGTTTATATCTGCAGGAAGAGGTCATATCACCCTGTCACGATTCGTTGTTTGTTTAAATTAAGTCAGAATGCTGTAACAGATGCTAGCTTATCACTGTTTTCCAGTATTGAGTGGAATAGTTATAAAAAAACAGCAGCATGCTGCGATCCGGACGTAACGTCTGTTTACGTCACTCTTAAAAAATAAGAACAGTAAACCGATTAGTGTGACGAATATCGCAGTTTTCCGTGAGACACCCAGGTAAAGGGGGTGGAAACCCATTAAGTCATGTAATGCTTTAACCAGAGTTAAACTAGACGCATGCTCTGCAACTCCCACGCTGGCGTCTGGCACCTGGAACACAGGAAGTAACGCTTGCATCACGTATACAATTTTTCAACTTCCTGTTATTGGAAATGCTGACCGATGCCACTCGCTTATTATTTGACGTAATAGCTCAACCACAACGGGCAAAAGCCACATACGTCCACCTAGTGGTGATGAGGAGGACACGTTGTCTTCAGTTATTCGATTTTCTCCCGTATGTGTCAACGGGGACAAGAATCGAATTCCGAGGAGACGCCAAAGTCTTCATTTGGTTCAAGCCGTGCGTGTAAACGTAGCGTTCCACACTTCTGTTCCTCTCTCTCTGCCGCAGGCATTCCAAGGACCAGGCCATCAAAATCCACCTGGGTTTAGCCTTTTCCCACGTCTTCCTCAATCTGCTCTTCTTCTTCACTGGTGTCCTGGCCAACGTTGGAGGTGCGAGCGTGTGCCTGTGGGTGGCGGCAGGTCTCCACTACGCTTTGCTCATGTCCTTGACCTGGATGGGCATCGAGGTTTTTCACACCTTCTGGTTGGTCTACAAGGTGTTCACCCCCAGCCCAAAGCCCGTCGTGTGGAACGTCGTGGGTTTTGGTGAGTTTGTGACGTAACTCGGTCACATGACATCCTGGATCGTTTAGTCACCGCCATCTGACCGTGCGTTCTGTCTGTTTTCTAGTCGCCCCTGCCGTTCCTGTTGTTATTCTTGTTGCAGTAGGCGACATTTATGGCAAGAGAGAGCTGCGGCACTGCGACGGCACCACTGATCCTTATTCGATGTAAGCTTTTTTATTCTGAAACATGTCGGGAAAGACTAGTTTTCGGCGTCCTGTTCTGAGTTTGTTTTTGTGATTGTAGGTGCTGGTTGAAAGACAACGACAGAGCCTGGCTGGCACACTACTTCACCACTATGACCATCCTGGTGGCCTTGGTGTCCTTTGGCCTTGTGATGCTCTACTTCGTTTTCAGGCAGATTCGGAGCAGGGAAGAATGGCGGCAGAACCGCGTGGCTTTCCTCAGCATGTGGGGCCTTAGCTGCCTCTTCGGCACAACCTGGGTTCTGGCCTTCCTCAGCTTTGGACCGTTCACGGAGTTCTTTATGTTCCTATTTTGCATCCTCAACTCTTTCCAAGGTTTGCACATGCTGAACGCCATCTCACCATCCAGTAGCGTATTTTTATCAGCGGCCACTGTTATCAAGCGTGTACACGGTGCACCGTGAGTGATTAGACGGGGGTTATTTTTATTGTTGGCATGGAGATTGGGTGGTTATATTTGGCTTTGCTGCATTGTATCAGCGTGGGAATGAGACAATGGCCGGTTGATCAGGGCCGTGTTTCGGTGGCGCCTATCTCAAAGCTGCTTCCTGTCGTGTGTGTTGGTTCAGGCCCAAAAACAGAGCCCTACCTTTCTCTTGTTACAGGATCCACGCTCTTTAGCTTGTGAAATTAGCTTTTTTTTTTTTTTAAATGACATCCTCCGCCAACATCTGTAATCCTCACTACGTAATGACTTTATCTCCATTTAATGTAATGAATTGAATCTATATGTGTGTTATTTCTGTCTCCTCCTGCAGGGTTCTTTCTGATGCTGCGGTTCTGCATGCTGCAGTGGATAAGGAAGCAGGGGGGCGGCTCTTCTCTGGGCAGCAGCAGCGGCTCCACCAGACAACACATGCTTCAGGCTCAATAGAAGAGCTAGCTGGGAAGTGATGCAGCAAAACAGAAACCAGTCCGTGCTGAAGCATAGTTTTAGGATGACACGGTGTTGTGATCAGTATGTGGTAAAGAAGAGAAAGACTGTTCTCCGCCCTGGTGTGAGCAGAAGCGTGTCTGGAGTCTTTCTCTGTCATATATTTAGACTTGCTGTTAGTAGTTGAAATGTCTCACCATGGCTGAACTCTCCATATACGTCTCTTAGGTGTTAAATAGCACAGTCCAGCCTGACGTCGGCTCGAGCTGCTTGGCTCACCTTCGGGTGCAGAAGCGTCGGAACTCTGGGTGTGGATTTACATCTCAGGCTGAGAGGCTTTTATAAAGGAAATAAGCTCACCTGGTAGAAAAAAAACACCGCTCAAATTCCAAGATGGCTCGTAAAAATGTCACTGATGACATAAGAGTTTAGTTGATGCACCTTTGGTCACAGCATTTAATGCGTGGCTCCGTGTATTCAGCCTTTCCCAGTCACGCCATGTTGTTTTCTTCCTGTATTTGTGATGTTTTCATACCTTTTCTACAGATGGATCAATTGTGAGACCAAGCTAAATCATTTGAGGGGGGGACATTTTTATGGGGACGTTCTTTTGAAGGAAATTCAGGACCTGCTGTTGTCTGGATGTAGTTTTGCTTCTGATTTTGTTGTAAAACTACTTCAGATTTTGCTTGATTTCTTTGCAAGAGCTTGTTCAGGGCAACATACTGTAAAATGATTGTTCCTTCCTCCATCTCTCAGGATGGTCCAGGCCTGGAGCCTACCCTTCCACAATACCTAGACTGGGTCTAGTTTCTGAAGAGAGCTACTTTTAGATTTTAAATCAAAGGTTTCTGATAAACTTAAGCTTTTTCCTTAAGGAAAACAAGGGAAGTTAATTGGTTGCTGGCCTCTGGGCCATGATTTTTAGTTCGATGGAAAGAAATTATTTTATTAAAGCTTTATTTTTTACATTTTTAAACTTGGAATGTAGTTTTTTATTTGTAATTTTAATGATTTTGACAGTGTACATGCTTTCTTCTAGCACTTTAGATTGTTTTTTGTTTTTTAAGAATTTCAGTGAAGTGACTTGTTCATTTTTCCATTAGATTTCAAATATAGGAGCCAGAATATTCAGTGTAAATGAATAGAGATGTTTCCCCAGGAGGACTGTTTTATTCCTGATGGTGGTAGTTGAGTTAAATAATAATAACAGTAACAATCAGGTCTTTTTCAACTGAGCGTTTTATTCAGAAACCTTTCAGTTTTTAGATACTGTGATGTTTCTATTCTCTGACGATGTTTAAGTGATTTTGTATAGGTGAACTTGTTGCATTAAAATAACCTGCAAGTGGAAAAACCCAGTCATTTGATGTCTTCATATTTCCTCCCAAACACGAGTGCAAAGTTTCCCTCAGACATCTTTACCTTTGTGCTGCCTGTCTGCAGCTTTTGCTCTTACCCGCATTGATCAGCGGGCACTCAGGAAGTGTGTTTCTTCTGAACCACATAGAAACATCTGGGTCAGATGTAGGTTTTGTAAGTGAATGTGTAACTTTGTGGAGGCAGCCTGTGTGTATATATGGGTGTGTTTGCACCTTTCACCGCTCTCGCTTCAAATAGCGCCCATACGTTAGCAGCACTGCTCTAATTACACTCCTGGTCCTCACGCAGCAGCAGCAGCAGCAGCGTCAGGCTTGTGCAACAGCTCAGGCCTGCTCTGCATCTGTCATTCCTGCTATTGGACTCAATTCACACAAGGTTTTTCTTGGGGGGACAAATGATGTCAGCCCTGTTTTCACTTCGATGTGACCGAAACTGTGAATCAAAGGATGTCGCTGAGTGATCTCACAGTGGAGACGGTCACGAGTGAGCCCGAGAAAACATACAGTAAATAAGAACTGGACGTCCTTCCAAAACTGAAGACGAGAGTAAAACTGGTCAGAGGGGCTTCCAAGAGGCCCCGGCGATGCAGAAGGACAAGCACTGGCTCTCTACTGCCTATGAAAACTATGCTTACTTTATGTGTTAAGGCTATGGTTTAGTGAAAAGCTTCCAACCCTGGCAAAATTTCACAAAATATTCGGGCTTCTGCCAAAATTGCAGACGAACTTTGGCAGGTCGCCAACCCAAAGCATCCATCCAAATCAAGACTGTCCTCGCCATCTGGCAGATTTGAAGTTGTTTTGCAAAGAAAAATGGGCAAATATTGCCAGGTCAGACATTTACCTCAAAATACTGCAACAAAAAAGTGCTCCCACCATATTCAAGGTAGTTTTCTATGTCTGGACTGGACTGGGTTTCTTCTCTTGAAGACGTTTCGAGAAGAAACCCAGTCCAGTTGACATGAAAACTACCTTTGATACAATGACCTGGATGATTGAGAATCTACACAGACTCCCACCATATTTATATCTAAACACTGGAAATATGTTCAGCTGCTACATATTTATCCAACTCTTATCGCAACACGCTCCCTAAATCCGTGTTTAATATGAGTTTAATATAAATTAAAACAGCGACTTTAGCGGCTGCGCTTCACTCTTTTAACCCGCCGTTTTAACGTCACTCCGCCACCAGGTGGCACTGTTTCGTTTTAAAAACAGCGGAAACGAACCACGCGAACCACGCAAACCCCGCAACAACAGTGCACCGCGCGATCGTGATCCCGCCACTAAAATATTGGTTGTCCCCCGAATATCTCCGAACGGGCCAATTTAACCCCACGCTTAAAAAAAAAGAGATCAAATGAAGCATTCCATTACTGAAAAACAAACGTCACTATTACAATGGAGGCAGTGACAAACAGGAAGATCAACATGTCCTGTCAGCGTTTCTAAGGATGTCGGCCTATTTAATCTAACAATTAGTTAAGTTGAAAAAGTGAAATCTTATATTTAGTCGATTCTTGGAGGGTCTATTATTATATTTGTATTAAAAACGTATAATTACATTCTTCTAATATAACACTTTATTACCGTGGTTATCACTGTCTAAATCGTAATAACGTAATAAGATTTCTATTGTAATACGTGACCCCCCTTTCCCCCTCCCCCCCCCCCCTATACTTCCGCCGGACTTTTGAGTATTTCGGGCGTCATTTTTGGGGCGTCAGCTTGGTGGTTTGGAAGCTGTCTGTGATTGGGCGCCTCTAATTGTACCTGGCGGAACACCTGTGCGGGAGCCGTGATTGACAGGTCTCCCCTGTCACCTGCGCTTTTATAACGTGCGCGTGGTGCAGGAGCGGGGTCACATGACGCCTCCTTGGTGCCGCAGCGGCAGCCAGTTGTTTACCGGCCCGATGCTCCAGTGAACGGTCCCGGTCGGCTGGCTGTCGGAGACAAACCACCGCAGGTAAATCAAGAGATAAACAACCCGAACGACTTGCGAACGGCGGCCATTTCGGGTGCAGCTGCTGGACTCGCTTCAAATTGGGCGATTTTACCTCCGTTTCAGGGACAAAAGAGGAGTCATCTCCGCGTAAAAGTGCGACAAGCTGGGCGTATTTAGCTGTGACCGGACGGTCGACATGAGAACCAAAATAAGAAGAGCCTTTGAGTTGGCCTTTAAAGTGTTTAGAGCCGACATTTCAGTCACTTTTTCTTCAAAAAAAA
Organism: Takifugu rubripes; assembly: GCF_901000725.2. Lineage (NCBI taxonomy): Eukaryota > Metazoa > Chordata > Actinopteri > Tetraodontiformes > Tetraodontidae > Takifugu > Takifugu rubripes. The sequence goes on along the minus strand of NC_042297.1, from coordinate 2,892,881 downwards.
TGTAAATTTTGATTTATTTTTAATTTTTTGGCTTGTTTTTACAAAACGTAAGCCTAATTTTGAAAATCTGTTAGCCGCTAATAACTGTAAGTTTATTTTGAAAGTCAAAGGCGGAAGTACATTAAGTGACAATGGCTCAATTAACAGCGTATATGGATGGGATATCTGCACATATTGTGGCATTAAAATGATTATTTTTTGACCTTTATAGAGTGCTCCTATCCCCAGTGATCCTTACGTTTCAATCTGTCTAACCTGTGCTGCCTAATAGATGAAATTTGATTATTCATGGTGCTACAAGGACTAAGATGACCCTGTTCTTACTGTTTTTGCAGTCTTGAAGTCAATGTTTAAAAAAGAAACAACCCTTCAGTCAAATTGGAGAGTGAAAAGAGGAGTCTGGTCTGTCACGATGTGAGGGGAGAACAGTCGGGCACCTCGGGAGGGTGAACTTGTGACCATCCGGATGTGTTTAACAACAGGAGCAGCTGTTATTACTGAATAACTACTGTTGTGTCCTCCTATGTATAGGTGTTTGTTTTTGATCCTAGTATAGAACTTGAGTGCATTCCTGTGTAGAAGGAAATGAGCTGAAAGTCCACAAGGACAAATTGTGGTTCGACCTTCTGGCGCTGCTTCCACAAGAGGCCATTTTGAGCACAAATGAGAATAGATCTGTAATATAAAGATAACTCCATGGATGAAAATACGCAGATAAAGTGGCAGCCGAAGAGCCTCCTATCTACCCCCCGCCCCACCACCCCACCCTTTTTATTTTTAAAAGAAAACTAAAAACAATTAGTAGTTTAATTGCAGAGTGCTTATTGTTTATGATACCAACACACTGTTTTTGGAGGATATTTCTTCATATTGGGGCAGTAGGACCTCACAGTGTTCCGACAGCGCCACCCGGTGGCAGAGTGACGTTAAAGCAGGTCTAAAACGGTGCAAGGTTAAGCCCATCAGGGAGATAAAAGGCCGTGAAGGGTTTAATGTTTGAAGGAAAGTGTGAAAATGGCAGTTGGGTGTTGATTTAGGCACTAGCATGTAAATCGAGCGCTCGTCGCTTTGTTCGCTCATTGTTGGACCCAGTTGTGCTGCATTCTGCCTCATTGGTTATAAAGACAAGAGGCAGGAACAGACCAGTGAGTCACAGAGACTTTAGAGTCTCCAGTTAACCTGCTGAGCTTGTTTTGTACCACAGGAGGAAACCCACAAAAAAACAAAACACAAGTTTGACATCACCCCAGGATTTTGTAGCTATACTTGCAGGCAGATGCAGCATTTAAAAAAAAAAAAAAAGAAGCATTGTGGTCACGTGTGATGGTCTGAGAATGAAGCTTTTATGTACTCCTGCATGCTAAATTCAAAACAGTGTAGAAACGGTGTCTATTGATATTCCATCTATCTTCACACAATATCATGTTTGCTTGAAAATGTGGCGGAACTTACCTGAAGAAGAAATGAGACATGTTATTGCAGGAGAAATTGTCTTGATTTGAGGGAAAAGATGGAATAAAACAGACCGGGAGAGTCTGGAGGAGCTGTCTTTCATAATGTGGAGCCTTTTGTGACCTCGAGCTGGGAAAGGTGCTGTATCTATAATTGTAACGGCGCAGGAGAAGGAGTGATCTACTCCCTTGGCTCTATCCTGACAGAACAATAGACCCTTGTACAAATGGAAAGTCCTCTCATTTCCTCCATGTGCTGGTATTTGGTGAAGGTCGTGTGTGGGTAAAATCAGGTGCATCACAGGTCCTTCGCCTCATGTTTCCACACAGCTTCACTAATTTCTTGAGCTGCATTTTAGAGCTCCACCTTCATACTTCAAAGCATCAGAGTAATGTTGGTATAGTCTTGTCCTTTTAATGGTAGCAGGATGGGGGGGGGGGGGGGGGGGGGGGGGGGGCAGAAAGGCTCGTGAAACCAGGTCGATAGTCTGGAAGGCGGCTTCTGTGTTTATTTATGAGCCCTTCAGATGGCATGCGCACCTGACATGTTGGCTCATGTTGTGGTTAAGAAGGGGCAAACTTCAATATGGGTAGGGGGAATTCAAAGGATTTCAGATGTTAATCTTGTCTTTTTTCCTAGTTCATTCGCACTTTCCACCGAAAAGGCTGCAGTTTTGTAGTTTACACCAGTCCTAGTCTTGATTGCAAAGGAGTTTTGTTGCTTTCATAAGGATTTTTGAGATGTTGGACGGAATTGTGCAGAACTGTCAAAGCTTTGCTCGCTCATTAAACCACAGGGATGCAACAAACACCCACTTTATTAAGTTCATTCTGGATTCCGGGACCATGCGCACCGTTCAGATTATTCAAATTTAGATGATTGTTTTGTTAAAAGTCCCCACAAAAGCTTTTGATCATGTTGTGCAGCTGAGTTTTTCCGTGATCTCTTCAGCCACATTAAAAGCAGCTGTGTGCTGGGCTACAGACACACCCCGTCTGTCTGGGTTGTTTTTCCAGAAACGGGAACAGAGTCTTTATGTGGTTGTGTGATTTTCAGATAAGTGAGAATTTCCTATTAATGGCTCTTTGAGTCATCTTCATGAGCCCTTTTCATTATGTGTGTTCTGTCAGTGACGAGGTTGAGGGCTCTTGTACCTGGGGTAATATTGTACTGCTGTAATGTGTCCCTCAAGATACAAAGTAAAGCACATCCAGAGCAAATTTCTGCTAATCCTGCTCTGCTTTTGCTCACTTATCCAGGGATGTCTGCTCAACTGGAGGCCTGGACATTGCTTCCAGGGGCACAATTGAGTTTAGGAAAGACGGTTGAAATAAAGGGGGGTAGACGGGTAGAGCATCCAAACTACTGGTGGTGTTCACGGTGGTTGGATCTGACATTGTTGTAAACCCTGAACATTTATTCCGTAATGTGATAGCAAAGCCTCGGCTGGCTCGTGTTTCCACTGTGGGGTGTGACCGTGCGGCGTGTGTGTTTTTGGCTGGTTATCAAATGTTCCCACGGGTCATCAGAGCAGCAGGATTTGCATTAATCAAATTATGAGGTTGTCCCATGAACAGGTCTGTCAGGAACGGTATTTACAGAACGCGGGACTTGTTTGATCCACTGTCTGTTGAGCTTGATACCGAGCTTGATATCTGTTGGCTGTGGGCCAGACCCACAACGAACCCCCCCCTGGAGTTCTCACTGTGTGACCCAGAAATGATTTCAACCTGTCGTTCAGGTTCCCCCGTGAGCTCCGAGCCTGGAGGAGGCCACCATGGCGCGTCCTGGAGAATCAAGAAGTGAGGCGAGTCCACCTAAAGAGAGCATGCAGCTGAAGAAGGAGATCTCGCTGCTCAATGGAGTCAGTCTGATCGTGGGAAACATGATTGGCTCCGGCATCTTTGTCTCCCCCAAGGGTGTGCTCATCTACAGCGCCTCCTACGGGCTCTCGCTGGTCATCTGGGCCATCGGAGGCCTGTTCTCAGTAGTGGGGGCGCTCTGTTACGCTGAGCTGGGCACCACTATCACCAAGTCGGGGGCGTCCTATGCATACATCCTGGAGTCCTTCGGTGGCTTCGTCGCCTTCATTCGTCTGTGGACGTCTCTGCTGATCATCGAGCCCACCAGCCAGGCCGTCATCGCCATCACATTTGCCAACTATCTGGTGCAGCCGCTCTTTCCGACGTGCGAGCCACCGTACGTGGCGTCCAGGCTGACCGCCGCAGCCTGTATCTGTAAGTACACATGTTCCAGGGCTGCTCATGTCTGGTTCTATCTGTAAGTACACATGTTCCAGGGCTGCTCATGTCTGGTTCTATCTGTAAGTACACATGTTCCAGGGCTGCTCATGTCTGGTTCTATCTGTAAGTACACATGTTCCAGGGCTGCTCATGCCTGGTTCTATCTGTAAGTACACATGTTCCAGGGCTGCTCATGCCTGGTTCTATCTGTAAGTACACATGTTCCAGGGCTGCTCATGTCTGGTTCTATCTGTAAGTACACATGTTCCAGGGCTGCTCATGTCTGGTTCTATCTGTAAGTACACATGTTCCAGGGCTGCTCATGCCTGGTTCATCTCTGAACCCTCCCCCCCCCTCCCTCCGTAGGTTTACTGACCTTCATTAACTCTGCCTACGTGAAATGGGGGACCCGCGTGCAGGACATTTTCACCTATGCCAAGGTGGCTGCCCTCATCGTCATCATCATCACGGGACTTGTTAAGCTGTGTCAGGGTAAGTCACCTCCCTCCTGACCTCGGAGGGCATCGTTTTAGAGGGAGGAGGGAGTAAGATGAACCCAGGACATCGGGTTGCTTTTAATTGTGTGGATGCACGTGTGTAATTATGGACTAGATCAACAATGGATGGTTCAACTCTTGTGCCGGGACACTATTTGAAACGGGCTCTCCCGGCTGACCGGAGCAGATTAGATTTCCTACATTTTCTGTCACCTGATGACTTTTAATCGCTCTGCTTCTTTCATAGGCTACACGTCCAACTTTGAGTCATCTTTTCAGGGATCGTCCACAAATCCTGGCAATATTGCACTGGCACTCTACTCCGCCCTCTTCTCTTATTCTGGTTGGGACACTCTCAACTTTGTCACTGAGGAGATCAAAAACCCAGAAAGGTGCATTTAAAATCAGGATAGGAAATAAGGAAAGGGCTCAAGGCGGCTAAAAGCAGCCCAGAGGTGACGCAGCCTCTTGTCTTTCCAGGAATCTGCCCCTGGCCATCGCCATCTCCATGCCCTTTGTCACCATCATCTACATCCTCACCAACGTGGCCTACTACGCCGTTCTGGACATGAACGCCATCATGGCGAGTGACGCTGTGGCAGTGGTGAGTGGAGGAACACAGCAGCAGCTGCACGTGCACGATCTGAACGTGCGCGGAGCCACCTTGTGCCTCTGATTTCAGACGTTTGCGGACCACACTCTGGGCGTGATGAGCTGCGTCATCCCCATCGCCGTAGCTTTGTCCTGCTACGGGGGCCTCAACGCCTCCATCATAGCTGCATCCAGGTACCCGTGACCACACACGTGCGCTCCTGCTTTATTAGAACCCGTGACATGTCGTATTGGAGCTGCCCTGTTGTGTCCAGGTTGTTCTTTGTCGGCTCTCGCGAGGGTCACCTTCCGGATGCGCTGTCCATGATCCACGTGGAGAGGTTCACGCCGATACCTGCCCTCATCTTCAATGTACGGGATGGGATGTCGTATATTTTACAGCTGAGCGACAGTTTGTCCTGTTGGATTTTAAATGGTATCTTCCGAAATCATTGCGATCGTGTATCAGTCCAGCATAGCTCCAGCTTCTGATGAAATGAGGAGCCAGAAGTTAACTCTGAACAGCTTTTTAGCAGTTTTTCCTTTGGTTTAAAGACGACTATAAGACTACAGAGGTCCCAAAGGAGGGGCTGAACACACCTTTAAGCAGCAACGGTTTGTTCTGACCTGACCTTCACCTTTCTACTGACCGTCATTCAGCAGCCGGGTTGTTGGAGCCCGTGAGAGGTCAAAAATGATTAGACTTTTACTGTACTGTTCTAGACAAAACGCCTGTAGTCGGGGGGGAACATGACAGAGCTGAGGTAAAGCGGAAACCTCCTCCTCACCGCGAGGGAATGGACCACTTCCTGTTGTCTTAAAGCAAAAACCTCGATGTATGTGAGGATAATGAAGTCCTTTTGCTCTTGTGTCTCAGTGTTTGATGGCACTCGTCTACCTGACCGTGGAAGATGTTTTCCAGCTCATCAACTACTACAGCTTCAGCTACTGGTTCTTTGTGGGTCTGTCCATCGCTGGACAGATCTACCTCCGTTGGCGAGAGCCCGAGAGACCCCGACCCGTCAAGGTGAGACCAGTGACACCAAGCTGCACCCAGTTTGGGTTTTTTTCCAATTTATCCTGCATGCGACTTGCTCGGCGAGCACGTGTTTGAGGTCATTTAAACTCTAATTTTGCCTTCTGTGCCCGACTCTTCCCAGTTGACCTTGTTCTACCCAGTGGTCTTCTGCCTGTGTACCATCTTTCTGGTGGTGGTCCCGCTCTACAGCGACACCATCAACTCTCTGATCGGCATCGCCATCGCCTTGTCGGGCGTGCCCGTCTACTTCATGGGCGTCTATCTACCAGAGTCCAAGCGACCGCCGCTGATCACCAAACTGCTGCGTGAGTGGCGCACCCTTCTGCCGGCACTCCTTGTCCGCACCACTTCTGAACAGCGCGTTTGTCCCCTGCAGGTGCTTTGACCCGCATGACCCAGTACACCTGCTACTGCGTACAGACAGAGATGGGCAAGAGTGAGTGACGGCCTTTAACCAGCAGTCGGCTGAGAAGAGCCTGCGGCGACCGAGGAGACGACACTAGTGCACTTGTCCTCAGGGGAGCATGAACTGTATGACACTTTTGCCTGGTTTTATATCTTAGACTGCCAATAACATGTGCCTGGTCCTCTTTAAGTGGAACGATTGACTGATTTACCTCCAACACAACTCTTCCTCAGTTAAATAAAATGAAATCTTTTACCTTCAAATGAAAATTCAATGTTTTCCTGAGCCCCAGTGAAATAGCCGAGTGTTCAGAGCTGCTTCTGCAGGGTGTTGAGTCTTTATTAAATCCTTCGAGTGGCTGATTTATTCAGACTGCGCTGATGTCCGTCCCCATTTTGAGCCGAGTTGCTAAATTTCAGGGTCAACATTTGCATCTACTCAAGTCACCGTCTCAAATACTTCAGTTTGGTTTCAAAACTTTATACACATCTACATTAATTACACGGTTCTTTCAAAAGGGCACATCACACACACACACACACACACACAGGTTTTACCTTCACATACAATAAAATACGAAATCACATTCCACCCACATTCTTGAAACACCAACATGCAACATCTCTAACGCCTCATACGTAGAAAAGAAACAACCCCAGCTGCACCTTTTCAGAAGTAGAACCATCACAATTATATATTTAATGCAGTCAAATTTGACTGACTTAAAACGTGGTGCTGAAGGTCAAGTGTTGACTCCACTGGAGGTTTAATGCCACAGGTCAACATGCTACAACGCAGATTTCTCTGGTTTTCTAACCTGCTATTGTAGCAGTTGTGTATTTATCTTAGTCCACCGAGTTTGGCGGCATTTAGGAATGAGTTTGCAACATCAAGGCTAGAAGGTGCCGATCAGTCTGAATCATACGTGCAGCCACCATCGTCTTCATCGTCACGTTCATCACAGCAGCTGAGCTCGCGCAACAGATCCCTCTGGTATTGGTGCCAGGTGCCCTGGCTGTACGAGTGTTCCTCCTCCCAGTAAGCTACACACACAAACACACACAGAGAAAACATGACTATTCCCATGGCCGCTCACTGTTCATGGATGCTGCTCATTAAAAGGGTTTGGTTTGATTTGGGCATCAACTGCAGTTTTAAGTAATTGAAACGATTAAACGACAATTAAATAAAATTAAAAAACACTCATTTGATCAGGGTTAGGTAAATTAAGACACTACGGAAGAATTATGTAGGTGTGAAGTAGGCAGGCCAAAGTCCACAACGTAGATACACACCACCATAGCGTTCCTCTTTGTCACCCTCTGAATCGCTCTCATCAGGGTAGTCGTTCCTCCAGTTTGCTTCATCATTTTCATCGTCCTCATCATCGTACACCTCCTCTTCGTGGACCACGAGGTCCGGCACCTGTTATAAACAGCAACATCCCAGTAAGACCAACTGCACCACTTAAACACAACCCCCCCCCCTTCCCATTCCTGCATCCACACACCAGTTCTCCTTCATCAGCATATGCTCGAACAGACAGGATGTCCTGGATCCACCCTGGTGTGGCCATTTCCTGGTAGTAAAGGTCATAGACGTATTCAGAATCCTGATCCCAGTTCTGCTCCCTCAGCCCGTCTCCAGATATGTTCAGGCGCTGCCGCAGCATCTTTGTGTTGTTGCACATGATCGCTTCCGTATCCGACGGCAACACCTGTACGACAGGAAACAGTCCATCATTATTCGCAGTTAGGATGTGATGCTAGCAAGAAAAATAGGGCCACGTTTCACACCAGCTTATTAGCGCTGAAACACACATCGTGTACCGCTGCAGCTAGCATTACTGCCATCATAAATGAGGTGGGTTCTATTTCCTCTGCCAATACCAACCCACCTTGCTTGGTGACACACCTTGGTCCTCCTCGTCCTCATGAAGGAGATCTACCACCTGGATTTGACCTGGACATTTGTGCCTCTTCACCGTTTCTTCCACGAGAACATCAGCCACCGTCTCCTGGGGCTCAGGTGAGTCCAACAACTCTGTGCGGGATCTTGAGATTATTTTGTAGCGTTCCTCCCTCCGAGTGGACCATTTTGCATTTCTCAGTTTCCCAATTATCCGGTGGGAGCTTCCAGCAGACGGGCGCAAGGCATGGGCGACCCGTGGCCGAGCCAAGGCCTGTCGAACCTGCGTCTCAACTGGAGCATCCTGCCGGTGAGAACACACACTGTAAATTATGAGGAGATTTTTTTAAACTACTACACTTTTACAGTGAGTGAAGACATTGAACTCTGGGGAGCATTACCATCATCATCACTTTGTAAAAATTAACTTTTACCCAAATGGATGGTGAAATGGTGCCTAAAACGCTGTTCTGAAATCCAGACAGAACTAAAATCTGTTTTAATGCAACATTTCTGAGTAACCAGCCAGTATCGCAGCAAGCAAACCTACGCTAGCCGAGTGGCTTGCTAACAACAACTAGCTGACGCATTTCCTCTGAAACAACCCAACATAAAACTCATTCCGCCATGTTTACGATATTCCCCGAGGCGTTAATTAACGTGTTTTTATCCGTTTCCTTGCTCCGTTGGCACCGTTGGCACCAGGCGGCATTAGCCAGCACTGCCCGGTTAGCGCCGTGCTGCTGTCGGCGGGCCTCTTACCTGTGTCGCTACCGTCGCCACTAGTTTAAAGACGGAGCTTTCCACCTCGGCTTCACTGGGCTCCGGAACCGTTTCGCCTGGACTCTGAGACGTTTCGGGACGGATGCGTTTACACGCCAACAACAAGGCATCGGCTGGGTCGGTCCCCCTTTTTCGCTTGACTCGCAGAATCGTCGCGTTTGGATCCATATTGACGGAACTCGTTTTGATGACGTCAAGAGGAGGTTTTTATGCCGCAGCAACTACAAGACGTCACATCCGGTTCCGCCGTGCGGCCTATACCAACAAATTAGAAATAATTACCTGCGGTTTTGCACCAATATGCAATTAAAGTGTACTTGAGCGGACCTGTAATTAAAACAATGCGTTGACTCAAACGTCAATTTCAAAAGCGAGATGTGAGCGATTACTCAAAAATAGAGAAGGTTTAAACTTTGTGAGAGACTTCTATTATGAGAGGTTTAAATTAATATGTCTTGCATAAAATAGTAGTAGTTATTATCACAAAATTAATTTTATTGATTTATTTATTTTGTTTCATGCTACAAAATAATCAATACAGTTATAATTGAAAATCTGATTAACCTCTTTGGGTCTGAAAGAACCACATTTCCACAAAATATTTCAAAATGTAAATAATAGAAGTGTCATAAAATATTGTTGATAGTACCTTAAGATCAAACTAAATATTATTTCACTAATGACATGTTGAAAAGGAAGTTGAAAAGATCCTTAACTGTAGTCAGATTTTATCATTTCCCTCTGCTGTGTTGAACTGCTCATGCACAGATGAAGTGAATTCTGTTGTTATTAAGTTGTCATTTCAGTCACCATATTAGTACATTGCGTGCATTCAAATGAGGGCAGTGGTTTTGTTTCTTGTTGTGACATTTAGCACGATGATCATGTTACATGGGAACTTCCTCTATATTCCATTTTTAAAATAAAGATCACTTGTAGATGCTTTGTCTGTATATTATTATTATTAGAAGTAGTAGTAGTATAATTATTAGTATTATCATTATCATTATATTATCATTATTATTATTGTTATTATTATTATTATTATTATTAGTAGTAGTAGTAGTAGTAGTACTACTAGTAGTAGTAGTAGTACTAGTACTACTACTAGTAGTAGTAGTAGTAGTAGTAGTAGTAATATGGACCTTTTGAACTGAGACCACTTTTCCCACTGCTATAACACACAGACTTCTTTTGAAATACAGGTTATTGACTGACTTCCTGTATTTTTTGTCATCTAACCACAAGTATTGTAGATGTAAAACTCCGATCATGTCTAAGCAAATCTTCAGAAAGCAGAACAGTCATTCGACAGATCGTCCTTTCCCAGTGCCAACGTCCAGAACAATGTGGATTACTCTTTGTCTTTTTACACTTTTCTTTTTAGCAAGACTTGAAGCTCTGGGTGAGTTGTGTCGTCCTGTGTATCAGTGGTCCTGTCATGACATTTTTGGGGTCCAGTGAGGCTCATCACTCCAAAGTAAAACATTTACAAAGTGTCATTAGGGACTTTAACTGAATTTCTCTATTGTCACATTGGCTAAATGTGATGTTTTTCATGTTCTGGTTGGGTTTGGGTTTATCTTGTGACTTTCTCTGACCCTGATTTCTACAGACTGCAATGCTGTTCCCCACTGCTGTTCGCAAGCAAACGGCTCCTGGACAAAGTAAGTCAGGAAATGTGCTGTTAGTAATGATCCCTACTGCCCTGTGGCAGTTCACAGATTTATTCACTTGGTATTTTAAGTTTACTCTATGTGACAATAATAACTGATGTTTTGAAAGGATATTTTCCATCTGCTCCTGAAGTCAGATCTTCTGTAATTTTTCACTTTAACCCTCACTAATAGTTTTATTTTCTGTTCAATGTCTGACATTCTTTCAGTTTTTCTTTCACCCATTGAATATTTGATTGCTGATTAGCTCAGGAAGGTGTGATTGTGACCATGTCGGCTGATCAAAAATACTCATCCGATCTTAGAAATTATGACTATGAAGGTCAGACTCTCCTGGACCATGAGTGCTGGTATTCTTTAGTCAAGCTCGTGCTTAATCAGTCTGCTTTGTGATCAATTCAACAACATCTTCCGTCTTTTCTCGGCATACAAAGCTGAAAATAAATGATCTCTCACAGCCTTGTAATAGTAATAGTGACAGGAGGCAAAGTTAACTGTAACAGACGCTGCATAATTAAGTATCTGCACCTTCCTGTCAGCTGTATTAAAAAGAAACGTTCTAAAACCCTTTTGAGGAAAGTCAAGGCTTCTGACGCAGACAGACGCTCTCTGAAGTGATCCGTGTTACCCCCCCATGACGTGGCAACAAGGACTTTTAAGGAAATGAAACTTTCTGCAGCGTTATTTCGAATTTTCCTACACTTTGAATGCAGACGTTAGGTTTAAACATAAGTAGGCGTGAAACGTGCAAGCCTCCAGTTCAGGTGTATTATAACTGATTAAATGTGTGTTGATAGGTGTTATGAGCGGGAAATTACCACCTGTAACCAGAGACTGCGACATTCTAACTTCCACCATCTGAGGGTAAATGTGTCGCAAGAAGTGAGGCCATATTTTCTGTACATAAACATGATATTCCGATTTAATACGCTTCCCTGTTCTAATTAATTTCTGTGTATTCAGGCTGAAAGATCAGTGACTAACTGTAGGGTTAACGTCCCATCCTCGGCTCTCCAAATGAGCAGAGGCAACATGTCCGATGATGAGGTGCTGCTGGTCGTCACTGTGCTCAACAGCAACTTCTTCCAGGTAAACAGCTGTAAACACTCTGAGCTCTACAAATATACCGTTCTTTAAGTAGAGAAAACAGCTGCAATTCAGAGATCATCACAGAGGAATGTGGATCAAATGGGGGAGAGATCTGTAAACATGTCGGAAAAATCCGAATGATATAAGAGGCTGTCGTTCAGGATAATGATTTTGTACAACTTTCAAACTCCCGGTGAGGGAATGTACATTAAAGTCACAGGTCCTTGTTGCTGGCAGCCTGCTCCCGCTCCAGGTGGGGGGAAAGGACGGTCAGCAGGGCGCTCTCACCACCGTTCAGGCACTGTTTTGGGCGACTCAGTTGTGGTCGTGAAGGCCGGCAGCAGACGTGTCAGGGACCTCTTACATCCTGTCAGATTGACCTTCAGACGCGATAAGGAGGTGAACGTCTTTCTTGCATTATTCTTGGACTATTATTCCATTCTTTTATTTCATTTTGAAGACGAGCGCGTTCGATGTTTCAGATAGAAGAGGCAGCTTGTGTGTTTTGGCAGGAGACATACCTGGATGACAGAACGGGTGAGCATCCAAACACAAGATGCAACAACATTTGTGGGGGTTTTGTAATTCTGTGTGTGTGTGTATGCAGGATATTGGAGCACAGAGGGTTGCCATACCAATGTGACTCAAGCTGAGATAGTTTGCTGCTGTGACCACCTCAGCTTTTTTGCTGTAGTTGTGGTAAATAGCGTGCATAACTAGTTTTAGTTTCAGCTGACGTTGCTCTTTGGTTGATGAAACTTTCATAAGTTTCTCTTTTCTGTTGCAGAACCCAGTTTTATCAGTGGAAAAAGCCAGTGCCCCAGCATTGAGGTACATCAGCTTCACTGGATCCGCTCTGTCTGTCCTCTTCACAATCTTGGCTTTAATCATCTATGCCAGGATACAGTAAGTGAAGAGACCATCACCATCATCACCATCATCATCACTGACAGTTCTCAGAAACAGGAAGGAGCTGGTTATTTATACAGGGTGCACATTGATGCAATTAAGTGGAAATTCAGAAAAAAGATAACCTTTTTTAACGTGATTATTATGTCAGTTGGTGTCAAACACAAAAACACCCCTGATCCTGCATATTTGTCTGATTACATGGCTTCCATCTGTTCCATGCACGCCATAAAAGGTCACCATGTTGTTTGTCTTCCAGACAACGGCGTCCAGATAAGACAGTTTGTGTGCACCTCCACCTCACAGGAGCGTTGCTGTGCCTCCACCTCAGCTTCCTGCTGAGCAGCTGCTGGGTTTTGGTGCTTGATGTAGCTGATGAGGACTGGATCTGCAAGGGCCTGGGTCTCTTGTTACACTGCTCCCTGATGGCCACCTTCCTGTGGATGGCTGTGGAAGGGTTCCATCTCTACCTGCTCTTAGTCAGAGTCTTTAACATCTATATCAAGAGATACATGCTCAAGCTCAGCCTGGTGGCATGGGGTGAGGGGACCGTACCAAGTATTTAGGATCTTATTCTCTCCTATGTTTTCTTCAAAAATGGCTTAAATTGAAGTTCTGGCTTTGCTTTCAAGTCCAGCTGACGTCTCTTCTGTGCTTCTTTTGTCTTGGCGCAGGATTGCCAACGCTGACCGCGGCGCTCTGTGTGAGCTTTAACGTTTATGGTAAACACACAATTCAACTGAAAGGTGACGACAACTACAACTCAACTGTGCAGCTGTAAGATGCTGGAACTCACAGGGTGAATGCTAGATTTGCTTCTTTCTGAACTAAATCAGCTTCTCTTTCCCCAGATGTTGGATAAGCAGCCAGTTCCCGCAGGGCCTGTTGATCAGCTACATCACGACCGCGGCCTTACCCTTCCTGGTGGTACTGTTTAATTTTTGCATGGTCTGCCTGGTGGTGTTTAAGATGTGTGGATTGAGGAAGAGGACGAGAGGTGGTGGAAGCAGCAGTGGCTGGAAGAAGATGAACGACGACAACTGGGCCAGGCTGTGGAGGGATGGTTCCACTCTGCTGGGCCTCAGCTGTGTGCTGGGCCTACCTTGGGGCTTATCAGGACTCACCTACGTCTCTCTGCTTGGGATCTATTTATTCACTGTCCTAAACTCCCTGCAGGGTCAGTGCGAGCACAGTTTATATGAAATCCATACAGTTTTGTGGTGATTTGAGGACAAAATGACTGTTTTGCTGTCCTCTTTTTCAGGTATATTCATCTTCCTCTGGTCCCTGGCTCTGACCTGCAAGTCTCGAGCTGAAAAAAACTCCTCGCTCAGGAACACGTCCTCTCAAAAACTGATGACGATCAGTTCCAACAACTAATCTGTCAAGCATAAACTAATAATGCATCCAAACATCTCAAATGAACTCTTCATCCTCTCACTCGCCACAACGTTCCCAAGAACTTTGAAGATAAGGGGAAGGTTAGAAACAGGTTTTGGAATCAAGTTTGTTTTTCTGGATAGTGCAGCCTTATAAACCAGCAGTAACTAACCTGCTGCTAAAACAATCTGGCCCAGAACTGGACCAACAATCAAGAGTATGTGTAAATTTTCGCTTGAAAGCTGCTGAAGAAGCTCCTGTCTTCAGAATGAGCAGATTGGAGCAGCTTCTGAGTGACATCACACATCCAAATAAGGTGTTCTTGTCGGAAATGAGATCAAACTCATTAACATGAGTTAATGAATGTCAGGTGGATTGACTAGACAAGGGGTCGGCATCCCAAAATGTGGAAAGAGCCATATTGGAACAAAAAAACCAAAAACAAATCTGTGTGGAGCCGCAACAAGTTAAAAGCCTTATCATGAAGGCAACACATGCTGTAAGTGTCTATATTAGCTATATTAGCCTATTTTCAAAATAAGTAGGCTGCAAATCCATAATAAGCATTCCTGATTAAATGTTTATTCTCAGGGCAGCTCATCCTGGAGAGAATGACGCACCACGTGACCACTCTGGTGTATGATGGTGCTTTAAGTTTAACTTCTATTATAATGAGATGTTGAAATTAAATATTTATTATACACAGTTTTTACAGCATTGGGAAATTTTAAGAATGTTTGTCGTGTTTTTCCTGTGGCAGAAATTATATTAAAACAAAAAATATATTCACACCATCTTTTTCCATTTTCATATTTTTGAAAAAGCTCCAGAAAGCCACTAGGGCGGCGCTAAAGAGCCGAACGTATAAGTGTATATTATTCGTATTATTGCTATTATTATTATATTTTTTTATTATTATGATAATAATCAATCTTCATCCATGTTTTTCCTACCTGTTACCTTGTTTGACTTCCTCATCCCTGAAAAAAGTGGGTTTTAATGTTTTTGATGTGTTGACAACATACCTCAATTTGGTTTTTTTTAATGATCCTGAAGAGAATTATATAACTAAATCAAATTATATTAGCAATCAGAAGAACAGCAACATCTGTGCGTTTCCATCGTTGGTGCTGGGTGGCGCCATCCCTCAGTTGTTACTTTTACTACTGACAAATTAAGGTCAGTTTAAGGTCATAGCAGGTAACAGAACACTGTCAGTGATATTGTGACTCTGCAGTCCAGAACTCATCAAGGACCAGAACTTTTCCTTGAGTTTCCTCATGGAGGCCACTCACAGGTTTTTTGGGTCGACCATCAGTCCCCCCCAGTCTCTTCCAGACCCCCCTGATGGGCGCCACCCTGTCAAAGTGTCCTCCGCAGCCCCTCTGAAGACTCTCGACATCTATTATTATTATTATCTACATCTTTTATTATTATCATTATTATTATTATTATTAGTAGTAGTAGTAGTAGTAGTAGTAGTAGCAGTAGTAGAGGTATTGGTTTAATCCATTTGAAGCAGGAAACCTTTAGAAAATGGTAAATGTATGTATTTGATTCCTAAAAAAGGGTTGGCTGTAAAAAAAGGGTTGGCTATATGTGTTTGTTTGTGTGTGTGTGTGTGTGTGTGTGTGTGTGTGTGTGTACTGCAGTCTTTTGGGTTTAGCATGTCATAACTGTGCAGCTTGTGAAGGCCTTTGAGGCAAACATCTACTCGATTGCTACACATGATTGCTTCCGTATCCGACGGCAACACCTGTACGACAGGAAACAGTCCATCATTATTCGCAGTTAGGATGTGATGCTAGCAAGAAAAATAGGGCCACGTTTCACACCAGCTTATTAGCGCTGAAACACACATCGTGTGCCGCTGCAGCTAGCATTACTGCCATCATAAATGAGGTGGGTTCTATTTCCTCTGCCAATACCAACCCACCTTGCTTGGTGACACACCTTGGTCCTCCTCGTCCTCATGAAGGAGATCTACCACCTGGATTTGACCTGGACATTTGTGCCTCTTCCCCGTTTCTTCCACGAGAACATCAGCCACCGTCTCCTGGGGCTCAGGTGAGTCCAACAACTCTGTGCGGGATCTTGAGATTATTTTGTAGCGTTCCTCCCTCCGAGTGGACCATTTTGCATTTCTCAGTTTCCCAATTATCCGATGGGAGCTACCAGTAGACGGGCGCAAGGCATGGGCGACCCGTGGCCGAGCCAAGGCCTGTCGAACCTGCGTCTCAACTGGAGCATCCTGCCGGTGAGAACACACACTGTAAATTATGAGGAGATTTTTTTAAACTACTACACTTTTACAGTGAGTGAAGACATTGAACTCACTGAGGCGTTAATTAACGTGTTTTTATCCGTTTCCTTGCTCCGTTGGCACCAGGCGGCATTAGCCAGCACTGCCCGGTTAGCGCCGTGCTGCTGTCGGCGGGCCTCTTACCTGTGTCGCTACCGTCGCCACTAGTTTAAAGACGGAGCTTTCCACCTCGGCTTCACTGGGCTCCGGAACCGTTTCGCCTGGACTCTGAGACGTTTCGGGACGGATGCGTTTACACGCCAACAACAAGGCATCGGCTGGGTCGGTCCCCCCTTTTCGCTTGACTCGCAGAATCGTCGCGTTTGGATCCATATTGACGGAACTCGTTTTGATGACGTCAAGAGGAGGTTTTTATGCCGCAGCAACTACAAGACGTCACATCCGGTTCCGCCGTGCGGCCTATACCAACAAATTAGAAATAATTACCTGCGGTTTTGCACCAATATGCAATTAAAGTGTACTTGAGCGGACCTGTAATTAAAACAATGCGTTGACTCAAACGTCAATTTCAAAAGCGAGATGTGAGCGATTACTCAAAAATAGAGAAGGTTTAAACTTTGTGAGAGACTTCTATTATGAGAGGTTTGTAGCGGTCACTTGTATATCATAATTCACCATCATTGTTCATATCTGTTCCATTGCCATAGTCCTGTTGAGCATTTTGCTATGTATGAGTTCCTCATTCGCTCGCGCTATTTGCCGACAACTAAGTCGGGTAATTTGGCACGGCCCCTTTAACGGACCGTAGGAGTTGAGGGGCGGGGGTGTGGTTTTTCCCGCTCTGATTTGATTTTTTCTACTACTTGTTGTGGCTTCAATAAAAGGCACACACGATTGTGTGTCAATGGTAATCTAAGTTGTATTGCCTTTACTTTGCAAACGCAACACTGGTGACCCCGACTCTCGCTGGACGTATCATTCAGTGACTTTTATTTTCGACCATGGCGACGAATGCAGTTTCATTGAAGCTGCCGGAGTTTTGGGAGACTTCGGCGACTGCGTGGTTTGCTCAAGCGGAGGCACAGTTCGCGCTGCGAGAAATCACCGCAGATGAGACCACATATTATTATGTGGTTTCTGCACTTGGGAGTGCTACGGCATCCAGAGTGGTAGGCATTCTTAAACAGCCACCGCCGGAGAACAAGTATGGCATTTTGAAGGCTCACCTCTTACGAACGTTCGAACTTTCCGACGCAGAGAGGGCTAGCCGCCTTTTCTCTTTGCAGGGGCTGGGTGATTCCAAGCCTTCCGAACTGATGGACAAAATGTTAGATCTTTTGGGTGAACACAAGCCCGATTTTCTCTTCATCCAGCTTTTCCTGCGACTGCTGCCTCCCCAAGTGCGGGCTGCTTTGGCCAACACAGCAATCTCGGACTGCCGTGCGCTTGCTGCTGAGGCGGATAAATTCTTCCTTGCCTCCCAACCGACCTATGTGGCTGCGTTCCTCCCGGCTGGCGCAGACGGTCCTGTGGTTGACGCTCCCGCTTTCACAGCTGCCGCAGCGGCTCCTCGGCATCAACAGGTTTCTGGGCTGTGCTTTTTCCATGCACGGTTTGGGGTCAAAGCCAGGCGGTGCCGCCCTCCATGCAGTTTCACCGGCCCACCTCCGCAGGGAAACGCCAGGGCCGGCGCTCAGCAGTAGCCATGAGCGTCGGCCGAACTGGCAGGCTGCTGTTCATCCAGGACACTCTCTCCGGACGACGGTTCCTCTGTGACACAGGTGCTCAGAGGAGTGTCCTGCCAGCGTCGAAGTTGGACATGCTGTCAGAGTCCCATGGGCCCTCTATGGAAGCAGCGAACGGCAGCCCCATCCGCACGTATGGGGTGAGGTATGTGGAGTTGTGTTTTGGTGGACAGCGTTTTGGATGGAACTTTGTGACTGCCAAGGTGACTGTGCCACTGATTGGTGCAGACTTCCTCTGCGCTTTTGGACTTCTGGTCGATGTCAAAAATAGACGCCTTGTGGATGCAGTCACTTTCTGTTCGTATGAATGCACTCTTGGTGTTACAGACTCAGTCAGGCTTTCCAGCATGCTCCCCACTGCAGACATTTTCCTTCGCCTCCTCACCGAGTTTCCTGCTCTGACTCAGCCCACATTTTCATCTGCCACGGCCAAGCATGGTGTGGAACACCACATCGCCACCACAGGCGCCCCTGTGCACGCTCGGGCCAGGCGTCTGGACCCGGCCAAGCTCTCCATTGCTCGAGCGGAGTTCGAGACAATGGAACGCCTGGGCATCATTCGCCGCTCCAAGAGCCCTTGGGCATCACCTCTGCACATGGTGGAGAAGCCGGGTGGGGGTTGGCGGCCATGTGGCGATTACCGCAGGCTCAACGATGCCACCACCCCGGACCGTTACCCTGTCCCCCACATACAAGATTTTTCCGCGCATCTGGCTGGGAAAACGGTCTTTTCGAAGGTGGACCTTGTCCGCGGCTACCACCAGGTACCAGTCCACCCTGCCGATGTCCCCAAGACGGCGGTAATCACCCCGTTCGGCCTGTTTGAGTTTTTACGGATGCCTTTTGGTCTTAAAAGCGCAGCACAGACTTTTCAGCGCCTGATGGACTCCGTCCTACGCGACCTGCCATTCCTATTTGTGTATTTGGATGACATCCTCGTCGCAAGCACGTCTCAGGCTGAGCACGTGGCACACCTCAGGGCTCTTTTCCAGCGCCTCAGCCAGCATGGGCTCATCATAAACCCGGCGAAGTGCCAGTTTGGACTGTCTACCATCGACTTCCTGGGCCATCACGTGACACGGTACGGAGCAGTTCCCCTGCCGGAAAAGGTGGAGGCCATCGCGAGCTTTCCTCGTCCAGTCACGGTCAAGGCGCTCCAGGAGTTCCTGGGTATGGTGAATTTTTACCACCGTTTCCTCCCCCGGGCAGCGGACCTCATGCGGCCACTGTATGACTGTTTGAAAGGGGCGGTTCCCAAGCACATGGTTGACTGGTCCGACGTGCGACAGCGCGCATTCGAGAATGTTAAGGCTGCTCTGGCCAATGCTACACTGTTGGCACACCCATTGCCTGACGCGCCAATCTCAATCACCACGGATGCCTCGGATTACGCAGTGGGTGCGGTGCATGAACAATGGGTAGAAGGTGCTTGGCAACCCCTGGCCTTTTTTAGTAGGCAGCTACGACCCAATGAGCGGAAGTACAGCACGTTTGACCGTGAGCTCCTTGGCCTCTACCTGGCCATTCGCCATTTCCGTCCTCTGCTTGAGGGCAGGTCTTTCACTGCCTTTGTGGAACACAAGCCCCTCACCTTCGCGATGGCAAAGACGGCAGAACCATGGTCGGCTCGGCAGCAGAGGCACCTTTCCTACATCTCCGAGTTCACCACGGACATTAAACACCTGGCTGGTAAGACCAATGTTGTTGCGGACTGCCTCTCCCGGGCCGTCACGGGCGCTGTCCACGTGGGACTTGACTACGGACAGATGGCAGTGGACCAAACCACAGACAGTGATGTCCAAGCTCTAAAGTCTGCAGCCACAGGGCTACAGCTGCGCGAGGTTCCTTTTGGGAGCACTGGTGTCACGCTTCTCTGTGATGTCAGTACCGGTCAGCTACGCCCTGTTGTGCCCGCGGTTTGGAGGCGGCGTGTGTTTGATTCAGTCCACAACCTCTCCCATCCGGGGAGGAAGGCTTCTCAACGTCTTGTAGCTGCTAAATTTGTTTGGCATGGGCTCAGAAAGGACGTCAGGGATTGGGCTGCCATGTGCGTCGCATGCCAGTGCTCAAAGGTACAGTGCCATGCTAGGGCCCCGCTGGCCCCATTTCCGGTGCCAGAGCGACGTTTTGACCATGTCCATGTGGACCTGGTTGGGCCTTTTCCCCCTTCCCGCGGCTGCACTTACCTCCTCACAATGGTGGACAGGACCACCCGCTGGCCGGAGGCGGTGCCCCTGCAGTCGGCCACCTCGGCCGAGGTGGCACGTGCGTTTATTGGGACTTGGGTTGCCCGTTTCGGTCCCCCTGCTGACATCTCATCTGACCGTGGCTCGCAATTCACCTCTGAGCTCTGGACTTCTGTAGGGGAGAGCCAAGGGGTGAAACTGCATCACACAACGGCATACCACCCACAGGCCAACGGCATGTGTGAGCGGTTTCACCGCTCCATGAAGGCTGCTCTTCGGGCGTCTCTGAAGGACAGTAGCTGGGTGGACAGACTTCCTTGGGTCTTGTTGGGGCTGCGCACCGCCCCCAAAGATGACCTGCAGTGTTCCTCGGCGGAGATGGTGTATGGAGAGCCACTGCGGGTGCCAGGTGAGTTTGTCCCCAACACTACAGCGCCTTGGTCTGCGAGCGCACAGCGTGCAACACTCCTTGATGCTGCCAAGGTTTTTGCACCCATCCCTATTTCCCAGCATGGTTTGCCACCATCCCATGTCCCACCATCCTTGGAGAGGGCAGACTATGTTTTTATCCGCCATGATGCTCATGGAGGCCCGCTGCAGCCACCTTATGATGGGCCTTTTCGTGTTTTGGAGAGCGGGGACAACGTGGGAGACCTGAACGCGTTACGATAGACCGCCTCAAGGCAGCTCACTTGGACCTTGGTCAGCCAGTTGCCACGGCCGTGCCCCCGCGGCGTGGACGCCCCCCCGCTCGGCCCAGTCCTCTGAGAGGAACACAGATCCCTGAAAGCTCTGTCAGTGCCACTGACCGCCCTGCGCGTCCTGTTTCCCCTGCTCCTCTAGCACCACCAATACCGCTTCGACGCACACGGTCTGGCCGGCCCGTTCGAGCCCCGACTCGTTGACTTTTCTTGCTTTTCGATGGTGAATTCTGGGGGGGCATGTGTAGCGGTCACTTGTATATCATAATTCACCATCATTGTTCATATCTGTTCCATTGCCATAGTCCTGTTGAGCATTTTGCTATGTATGAGTTCCTCATTCGCTCGCGCTATTTGCCGACAACTAAGTCGGGTAATTTGGCACGGCCCCTTTAACGGACCGTAGGAGTTGAGGGGCGGGGGTGTGGTTTTTCCCGCTCTGATTTGATTTTTTATACTACTTGTTGTGGCTTCAATAAAAGGCACACACGATTGTGTGTCAATGGTAATCTAAGTTGTATTGCCTTTACTTTGCAAACGCAACAGGTTTAAATTAATATGTCTTGCATAAAATAGTAGTAATTATTATCACAAAATTAATTTTATTGATTTATTTATTTTGTTTCATGCTACAAAATAATTAATACAGTTATAATTGAAAATCTGATTAACCTCTTTGGGTCTGAAAGAACCACATTTCCACAAAATATTTCAAAATGTAAATAATAGAAGTGTCATAAAATATTGTTGATAGTACCTTAAGATCAAACTAAATATTATTTCACTAATGATATTATAATATAGATTTCTACCTTAGGCAAATCCAAGCAGATGGTAGAAGACTATGTTCAATGCTTCAGAATTAAACTGACATGTAATTGATCCCTGACCTCTTCAGGCATGGTCACCGTCACATGATGCACGCCAGGAAGTTGAAAAGATCCTTAACTGTAGTCAGATTTTATCATTTCCCTCTGCTGTGTTGAACTGCTCATGCACAGATGAAGTGATTTCTGTAATTATTAAGGTGTCATTTCAGTCACCAAATTAGTACATTGCGTGCATTCAAATGAGGGCAGTGGTTTTGTTTCTTGTTGTGACATTTAGCACGATGATCATGTTACATGGGAACTTCCTCTATATTCCATTTTTAAAATAAAGATCACTTGTAGATGCTTTGTCTGTACATTATTATTATTAGAAGTAGTAGTAGTATAATTATTAGTATTATCATTATCATTATATTATCATTATTATTATTATTATTATTATTATTATCGTTATTATTATTATTATTAGTAGTAGTAGTAGTACTAGTACTACTACTAGTAGTAGTAGTAGTAGTAGTAGTAGTAATATGGACCTTTTGAACTGAGACCACTTTTCCCACTGCTGTAACACACAGACTTCTTTTGAAATACAGGTTATTGACTGACTTCCTGTATTTTTTGTCATCTAACCACAAGTAATGTAGAAGTAAAACTCCGATCATGTCTAAGCAAACCTTCAGAAAGCAGAACAGTCATTCGACAGATCGTCCTTTCCCAGTGCCAATTTCCAGAACAATGTGGATTACTCTTTGTCTTTTTACACTTTTCTTTTTAGCAAGAATTGAAGCTCTGGGTGAGTTGTGTTGTCCTGTGTATCAGTGGTCCTGTCATGACATTTTTGGGGTCCAGTGAGGCTCATCACTCCAAAGTAAAACATTGACAAAGTGTCATTAGGGACTTTAACTGAATTTCTCTATTGTCACATTGGCTAAATGTGATGTTTTTCATGTTCTGGTTGGGTTTGGGTTTATCTTGTGACTTTCTCTGACCCTGATTTCTACAGACTGCAATGCTGTTCCCCACTGGTGTTCGCAAGCAAACGGCTCCTGGACAAAGTAAGTCAGGAAATGTGCTGTTAGTAATGATCCCTACTGCCCTGTGGCAGTTCACAGATTTATTCACTTGGTATTTTAAGTTTACTCTATGTGACAATAATAACTGATGTTTTGAAAGGATATTTTCCATCTGCTCCTGAAGTCAGATCTTCTGTAATTTTTCATTTTAACCCTCACTAATAGTTTTATTTTCTGTTCAATGTCTGACATTCTTTCAGTTTTTCTTTCACCAATTGAATATTTGATTGCTGATTAGCTCAGGAAGGTGTGATTGTGACCATGTCGGCTGATCAAAAATACTCATCCGATCTTAGAAATTATGACTTGATGCCTTTAAAGGTCAGACTCTCCTGGACCATCTCTGAAGTGATCCGTGTTAGCCCCCCATGACGTGGCAACAAGGACTTTTAAGGAAATGAAACTTTCTGCAGCGTCATTTCGAATTTTCCTACACTTTGAATGCAGACGTTAGGTTTAAACATAAGTAGACGTGAAACGTGCAAGCCTCCAGTTCAGGTGTATTATAACTGATTAAATGTGTGTTGATAGGTGTTATGAGCGGGAAATTACCACCTGTAGGCAAAGACTGCGAAATTTTAACTTCCACCATCTGAGGGTAAATGTGTCGCAAGAAGTGAGGCCATATTTCCTGTACATAAACATGATATTCCGATTTAATACGCTTCCCTGTTCTAATTAATTTCTGTGTATTCAGGCTGAAAAATCAGTGTCTAACTGTAGGGTTAACGTCCCATCCTCGGCTCTCCAAATGAGCAGAGGCAATGTGAACGATGATGAGGTGCTGCTGGTCGTCACTGTGCTCAACAGCAACTTCTTCCAGGTAAACAGCTGTAAACACTCTGAGCTCTACAGATATACCGTTCTTTAAGTAGAGAAAACAGCTGCAATTCAGAGATCATCACAGCAGGAATGTGGATCAAATGGGGGAGAGATCTGTAAACATGTCGGTAAAATCCGAATGATATAAGAGGCTGTCGTTCAGGATAATGATTTTGTACAACTTTCAAACTCCCAGTGAGGGAATGTACATTAAAGTCACATGTCCTTGTTGCTGGCAGCCTGCTCCCGCTCCAGGTGGGGGGAAAGGACGGTCAGCAGGGCGCTCTCACCACCGTTCAGGCACTGTTTTGGGCGACTCAGTTGTGGTCGTGAAGGCCGGCAGCAGACGTGTCAGGGACCTCTCACATCCTGTCAGATTGACCTTCAGACACGATAAGGAGGTGAACGTCTTTCTTGCATTATTCTTGGACTATTATTCCATTCTTTTATTTCATTTTGAAGACGAGCACGTTCGATGTTTCAGATAGAAGAGGCAGCTTGTGTGTTTTGGCAGGAGACATACCTGGATGACAGAACGGGTGAGCATCCAAACACAAGATGCAACAACATTTGTGGGGTTTTTGTAATTCTGTGTGTGTGTGTATGCAGGATATTGGAGCACAGAGGGTTGCCATACCAATGTGACTCAAGCTGAGATAGTTTGCTGCTGTGACCACCTCAGCTTCTTTGCTGTAGTTGTGGTAAATAGCGTGCATAACTAGTTTTAGTTTCAGCTGACGTTGCTCTTTTGGTTGATGAAACTTTCATAAGTTTCTCTTTTCTGTTGCAGAACCCAGTTTTATCAGTGGAAAAAGCCAGTGCCCCAGCATTGAGGTACATCAGCTTCACTGGATCCGCTCTGTCTGTCCTCTTCACAATCTTGGCTTTAATCATCTATGCCAGGATACAGTAAGTGAAGAGACCATCACCATCATCACCATCATCATCACTGACAGTTCTCAGAAACAGGAAGGAGCTGGTTATTTATACAGGGTGCACATTGATGCAATTAAGTGGAAATTCACCTTTTTTAACGTGATTATTATGTCAGTTGGTGTCAAACACAAAAACACCCCTGATCCTGCATATTTGTCTGATTACATGGCTTCCATCTGTTCCATGCACGCCATAAAAGGTCACCATGTTGTTTGTCTTCCAGACAACGGCGTCCAGATAAGACAGTTTGTGTGCACCTCCACCTCACAGGAGCGTTGCTGTGCCTCCACCTCAGCTTCCTGCTGAGCAGCTGCTGGGTTTTGGTGCTTGATGTAGCTGATGAGGACTGGATCTGCAAGGGCCTGGGTCTCTTGTTACACTGCTCCCTGATGGCCACCTTCCTGTGGATGGCTGTGGAAGGGTTCCATCTCTACCTGCTCTTAGTCAGAGTCTTTAACATCTATATCAAGAGATACATGCTCAAGCTCAGCCTGGTGGCATGGGGTGAGGGGATCGTACCAAGTATTTAGGATCTTATTCTCTCCTATGTTTTCTTCAAAAATGGCTTAAATTAAAGTTCTGGCTTTGCTTTCAAGTCCAGCTGACGTCTCTTCTGTGCTTCTTTTGTCTTGGCGCAGGATTGCCAACGCTGACCGCGGTGCTCTGTGTGAGCTTTAACGTTTATGGTAAACACACAATTCAACTGAAAGGTGACGACAACCACAACTCAACTGTGCAGCTGTAAGATGCTGGAACTCACAGGGTGAATGCTGGGTTTGCTTCTTTCTGAACTAAATCAGCTTCTCTTTCCCCAGATGTTGGATAAGCAGCCAGTTCCCGCAGGACCTGTTGATCAGCTACATCACGACCGCGGCCTTACCCTTCCTGGTGGTACTGTTTAATTTTTGCATGGTCTGCCTGGTGGTGTTTAAGATGTGTGGATTGAGGAAGAGGACGAGAGGTGGTGGAAGCAGCAGTGGCTGGAAGAAGATGAACGACGACAACTGGGCCAGGCTGTGGAGGGATGGTTCCACTCTGCTGGGCCTCAGCTGTGTGCTGGGCCTACCTTGGGGCTTATCAGGACTCACCTACGTCTCTCTGCTTGGGATCTATTTATTCACTGTCCTAAACTCCCTGCAGGGTCAGTGCGAGCACAGTTTATATGAAATCCATACAGTTTTGTGGTGATTTGAGGACAAAATGACTGTTTTGCTGTCCTCTTTTTCAGGTATATTCATCTTCCTCTGGTCCCTGGCTCTGACCTGCAAGTCTCGAGCTGAAAAAAACTCCTCGCTCAGGAACACGTCCTCTCAAAAACTGATGACGATCAGTTCCAACAACTAATCTGTCAAGCATAAACTAATAATGCATCCAAACATCTCAAATGAACTCTTCATCCTCTCACTCGCCACAACGTTCCCAAGAACTTTGAAGATAAGGGGAAGGTTAGAAACAGGTTTTGGAATCAAGTTTGTTTTTCTGGATAGTGCAGCCTTATAAACCAGCAGTAACTAACCTGCTGCTAAAACAATCTGGCCCAGAACTGGACCAACAATCAAGAGTATGTGTAAATTTTCTCTTGAAAGTTGCTGAAGAAGCTCCTGTCTTCAGAATGAGCAGATTGGAGCAGCTTCTGAGTGACATCACACATCCAAATAAGGTGTTCTTGTAGGAAATGAGATCAAACTCATTAACATGAGTTAATGAATGTGAGGTGGATTGACTAGACAAGGGGTCGGCATCCCAAAATGTGGAAAGAGCCATATTGGAACAAAAAAACAAAAAACAAATCTGTGTGGAGCCGCAACAAGTTAAAAGCCTTATCATGAAGGCAACACATGCTGTAAGTGTCTATATTAGCTATATTAGCCTATTTTCAAAATAAGTAGGCTGCAAATCCATAATAAGCATTCCTGATTAAATGTTTATTCTCAGGGCAGCTCATCCTGGAGAGAATGACGCACCACGTGACCACTCTGGTGTACGATGGTGCTTTAAGTTTAACTTCCATTATAATGAGATGTTGAAATTAAATATTTATTATACACAGTTTTTACAGCATTGGAAAATTTTAAGAATGTTTGTCGTGTTTTTCCTGTGGCAGAAATTATATTAAAACAAAAAATATATTCACACCATCTTTTTCCATTTTCATATTTTTGAAAAAGCTCCAGAAAGCCACTAGGGCGGCGCTAAAGAGCCGAACGTATAGGTGTATATTATTGTTATTATTGTTATTATTGTTATCAATCTTCATCCATGTTTTTCCTACCTGTTACCTTGTTTGACTTCCTCATCCCTGAAAAAAAGTGGGTTTTAATGTTTTTGATGTGTTGACAACATACCTCTGTTTGTTTTTTTTAAAGATCCTGAAGAGAATTATATAACTAAGATTAAGATTAAGATTAAGATGGACTTTATTCATCCCCGTGGGGAAATTGAATTATAGTAGCAGCGAATGCAGAGTAAAGAGACAGAAAAAAATAAATACAGATAGATTAGAATGTTATAAGCATATATACAGCATATATTATAAGCATATATATAATATATACATAATATAATATATACATATTATAAGCATTATAAGCATATATACATAAATATAGAATAAATTAGAAATAAAATTACAACATAAACATTACACAATTATTGTTGAGTTGGTTTGAGTGAATTGTACAGTTTAATGGCGGACGGCAGGAATGACTTCCTGTACCGTTCCTTGGAGCAGCGAGGCTGCAGGAGTCTGTTGCTGAAGCTGCTCCTCAGTTTGTCCACTGTGTTGTGGAGGGGGTGGGAGGGACTGTCCATGATTGTCCGCAGTTTCAACACCATCCTGTCCCTCACCACCTCGTCCAAGTTATCAAGTCTACAGCCAACAACAGATCCTGCCTTTTTGATGAGTTTGTTGAGTCTGTTGGCATCCTTTGCTTTAATGCCTGCACCCCAGCACACTGCAGCAAAGAAGATGGTGCTAGCCATAACAGACTGGTAGAACATCTGGAGCATCCTGCTGCAAACACTGAAGGACCTGAGTCTCCTGAGGAAATAGAGTCTGCTCATGGCCTTCTTGTAGACAGCATCGGTGTTTGTGGACCACTCCAGTTTATTGTCCAGCTGAACACCCAGGAACCTGTAAGATGGGACTATTTCCACGTCCTTCCCACTGATGCAGACTGGGGAGGGTGGGGACTTGCTTTTTCTGAAATCCACCACCATCTCCTTCGTCTTGGTCACGTTGAGCTGCAGAAGGTTCTCCCTGCTCCACCTGACAAAACTCTCCACAAGGTCCCTGTATTCGTCCTCTTGTCCATTCTCCACACAGCCGACTATGACATCCGAGTACTTCTGGAGGTGACATGTCTCAGAGTGGTACTGGAAGTCGGCTGTGTAGGTGGTGAACAGAAAGGGGGAGAGCACAGTTCCTTGGGGAGCTCCTGTGTTGCTCATCAGGGGGTCGGACACACAGCTCCGCAGTCTCACAAACTGTGGCCGACCTGTCAGGTAGTCCTCGATCCAAGAAACAAGGGGAGCATCCATCTGCATCTTCTCCAACTTAGCCCTCAGCAGTCTTGGCTGGATGGTATTGAAGGCAGAAGAGAAGTCGAAGAACATGACCCGCACTGTGGTGTTTGGTCTGTCCAAGGAGGAGTAAGCCCTCTGCAGCAGGTATATCACTGCGTCATCAACCCCCACCTTGGGCTGATAGGCAAACTGCAGAGGGTCCTGAAAGGGGCTCACCAGAGGTCTGAGGTGTGACAGCACCAGCCGCTCCATGACCTTCATAATGTGGGAGGTCAGTGCTATTGGCCTGTAGTCACTCGGTGCCACAGGATGGGTCTTCTTTGGCACCGGGACCAGGCAGGATGTCTTCCAAAGCACTGGGATCCTCTGAAGATGAAGGCTCTGGTTGAACAGGTGCTGCAGTATCCCACACAGCTGCCTGGAGCAGTTCCTCAGCACTCGTGGGCTGATGCCGTCCGGTCCGGCAGCCTTTCTCTGGTTGAGCCTCTCCAGCTCTCTCTAAATCAAATTATATTAGCAATCAGAAGAACAGCAACATCTGTGCGTTTCCATCGTTGGTGCTGGGTGGCGCCATCCCTCAGTTGTTACTTTTACTACTGACAAATTAAGGTCAGTTCAAGGTCATAGCAGGTAACAGAACACTGTCAGTGATATTGTGACTCTGCAGTCCAGAACTCATCAAGGACCAGAACTTTTCCTTGAGTTTCCTCATGGAGGCCACTCACAAGTTTTTTGGGTCGATCATCATTCCCCCCCAGTCTCTCCCAGACCCCCCTGATGGGCGCCACCCTGTCAAAGTGTCCTCTGCAGCCCCTCTGAAGACTCCCGACATCTATTATTATTATTATCTACATCTATTATTATTATTATTAGTAGTAGTAGTAGAAGTATTGGTTTAATCCATTTGAAGCAGGAAACCTTTAGAAAATGGTAAATGTATGTATTTGATACCTAAAAAAGGGTTGGCTGTATGTGTTTTTTGTGTGCGTCTGTGTGTGTGTATGTGTGTGTGTGTGTGTGTATACTGCACTTATGTAGTCTTTTGGGTTTAGCATGTCATAACTGCTCGGCTTGTGAAGCCCTTTGAGGCAAACAATGTGATTCCTTTGAAGGAAAAAAATCACAAACAAACAAATCCAAAAAACAGGCACCAATATCTCATTTTGACCAAATCTGAGTTGGGCTGATGTATGAAATGGCTGCATGTCAGTCAGTTATACGACAGGGGGCAGTAGAACACCAAATACATCAAATACCAGAACGTAGCGTGGAAGTAAGAGCAACTTTTCTCCTTCCCAGTGGTACAAATACAAATCAACAAAAACCTTGACAGAAAACCTCTTTTGGTAGTTAATTTGACTCTTAAATGGTTCCCCAGACAGCACAGAAAGCAAATCAAGCACCTGCCAGTTCAGCAGGGAGCCATATTTTGTGTCCAAATATGGATTTGCTGCACTTTATAAACGTCTTCCTTCTTCGTCCCTAACTTTCACAGCATGATGCCTAAATCACAAATGCATCCTCCATCAGGCCTCCCCGGGACGTCTTCATCCTCGATCCTCATGCTAGATCCTCCTCAGAAGTGGCTCCATTTCCAACATCTGGAGTGTGACCACTTTAAAAAGTTTAAAAAGCTTGTTGACTTACATGGTGAGGGATTCCCTTCTTCACCATCTTCCCAGGAGAGCTTTTGGAGGTGTGTTCCTCTTGGGAGGGACTGCAGAACAAAAAGATCCTGTCCAAATCCCAAATGTAGCCATTTTTTTATCCAGTCCCAGACCAGTGGGACTTTCAGAGGTCAGACTGTTCTTCCACTTTCCTTATTAAGCTTCTCTCAGCCTTACTTGTCGTGCTTCTTCCTGAACTATGGAAACTGGTCAGAAGCTGTAGGTAGTTAGTCCCATTGTCCACTACACAAATTGTGACCTCCGTTGACCTCCTCAGAGAGTCCAGGATGTCCTCTCAACAGGACCGTCACTCATGTCCCACAGAGAGCAGAAAATGATCTGTAAGTTTTGAAATTTTGTTTAAATATTCTGGCAACTTTGCTTTACTTTCTTACTTTTTATGGTAATAAAACTGTCATAATCATTCATATTATTATAGAAAGTCAGCGAGGATTTGTCTGCCGGAGTTTCCACATGAAAGATTTGGGCTTTTCAACAGAGGACCGGTGTTGATTACAACCAGCAAAAGAACAGCACAGCAGAAAAAGAAAAAGTGCACATAGAAGCACTTTTTATGAGACTAATGAGTTGTTTTGGGGACAGGTGAACACTGAGGAGTCCACTCAGGTTCACTCAAAAAGGAAATAACTACACAGGGAAGCGATTAGACGCTCTTTGAACATATCAAAAATCAGCTTGAAGCTAACACGGGAGGTAAAAGTCTAAACCAGCAATAACTCTTAGTCGTTCACATAGTATGGATGGATTTTTAAACATGAGACAAGAGGACCGCACTCATGTGATTACAGTTTAATAGAAATACACAGAACATTTGTGGGGTTCAAGGAGTGGTGGTGAAGGAGTTTGGTGCTGTTATTTTCATCTTCAAATGTAAAATTACCACCTGTTTATAGAGCCAGCTGCAGCTTCTAATACACATTCTTTGTGTGTGTGTGTGTGTGTATGTGTGTGTGTGTGTGTGTGTGTGTGTGTGTGTGTGCGTGTGTGTGTGTGTATAGGCAGGTGGTCTTTCTGCAGGTGGACAGAAAAGCACAAAACCAGACACGGCAAACAAAAAAATCCACATGAGGGCAAATGAAAAGCACAAATAATTATCTAATAAAAACATTAACGCTAAAATAAAAAAGCAGATTAGACAAGCCAGTTTTATTTTATTTTATTTGATAAAACACTGAGAGTTTAGAAGTAGGAAGCTGAGCCGACAGGCCTGATAACATCTGGATGACTGAGATTTCCATGTGGCTACTTAAAACAAACAACAGACACGGGCGGATGCAGTTAAAAAGATTCACCGCTTCTAAATTCCGAGGTTATATAGATTATAGATGTCATATTAAAGAAAATGGCTGCAGGATTTCCTGTTCCCTTATAAGCCCTGGATGCTCTGAGAATTCTTTAGGTTAAGCTTTACACGTTCAACTGTCACTATACAGATAAATAAGGTGATGCTATAAACGCTAGACTTGGAGGCACCAATCCTACCTTACGTTGGAAAGCTACATAAATTGTAGTGACTGTTATTCAAGGATCATTGCTGCAATAAGAAGACTGGGTCCCCTTCCATCACAATTACTAATCACTAATTTAGTTACCGTTCACTGTGGAAGACCCAAAACCAATGAAAGCAGAGAGCCCAACCATGTTCTCTCTGAAAATGTGCGTGTTCTGCTGTCAGCAAAAATGCTACCAAGAAGGGGATTTCCCAAGGGGCTCAAGCTGCTCCCTCCCCAACTGCACTTCCATGTTTTCCTTCCATGGTTTCCCTCATTTTGTAGTGATCATCTCATTAGCAAAGAAAACTAATGAGTCTTTCTGTACAATACTTATACAAACTCAGGTGTTGACTTTGTAACACCTGTATAATGTGGAGATGGGGCATATTTCTGTTATCGATTTCTTTTAACTGATACTTCTTCTTTATTCTTAACCTCAAAGGTTTGATCCTTTGGTGACTCCTAATTTTTGCATCGCTCTGGAACCGATGACACTAAGAAAGTGGATTCCTTTTCTCAAGAGCAATGGAGCCTGACCCCTGATAGATGCTTCGCTTTAACTTTATAACATGGAATTTGATGGTTGAAATAAAACCCGGTGTTTAAATATACATCTATACATGTATTGTATATGTCCTAACAGATGTGCGTAACGGAGTCAGATGTTGGGAGGTGTATTTTGAAAGTCCTGGCCGGATTACGTCGTTTCCGTAAAGTCGGACTTGACGCCTGGAGCTGCGCTCTCTGCTGAGCGGGGCAGCAGCGGGTCACTGTCCGTCCTGCTCCGGGAGAGAGAAGCACCGAGCGACCGACAGGTCTCAGGGCAACCGGACAAGTCCCCGGCTCTGGAAACATTTGGACTTACGCCGCAATCAAAATACATCTACATGTGTTTAGAAATAGTTTTTAGAGGCGGGTGGTTTTTTTTTGGGAAAGCCGGCGACCGTTTTCCAAGCTGGGAAGACCTCAAACGCTCCATGATGCTACGGCTGAGCGAACAAGTGCGCTGAAGTTTGCGGCTTTTACTGCGGCCACCTCGTCGGCGATCAATTAAGCGCATTTACGAGACTTTAGCAGCACGACGTGGCGTTAACAACGATAACATATGATGATTTAACAGAAACGTCGCCCTTGCTCTTTAGCAAGGTGTTCCGTGGAAGTTACCTCTTAGTGACGACTTTTTTTTTTTTTTTTTTTACTAAATTAATTGTTAAGGACCACAACTAACTGCGAAATACTAACTGGAACGGACGGACAGCTCGCCAACACCTCTGAAGGGGCAGTTGTAAAGACATTGTTTTGCTTGTGCTCCATGGTTTTCCAGTCTTTGTTGAAGACTGTCGCAGTTTTCTCTCCCAAACTTGTTCTCTACGGTTCTCATCTGGGCTCCTTCCATCATTAACCGAGGGCCGTGAAGGCGTCACAGGCGTGTCACCCCGGAGAGCGAAGCACGCGCGGACCGACTTCCCACGAGCCCGCCGTCATGGCCTGCACCCAGCGGAACGGTTACTTCTGGTTGCTGTGGAGACGGACCTTCCTCGCGCTGTCAGTGTGCGCGCTGGGTGCGCGTGGAGCAGGGGATCAGGCCACCTTTAACGCAGAGGTACAAACAGCGGAATTTATTTGGTGGTTCAATCACACATTACAGCACATTTAAACCTCCATTTTACAAATCTGGTCATTTCAGCACTTTTATATATTATTAGGAGTATTTAAGTTAATCTATATTTTTGTCAAATGCTTGCTGATATGATTGTGAGGGCCTAAACAAGGAAGGGTGTGTTGTTGTTGTTTTTTTGCTAAGTGTTTTATCAGCCATTTGTGTTTTTTATTCCTGTTTCCTTGTTCTTAAGTTGAGGGCAGTGGCTAAATCTTAATATTATTAATTAGAATTTTTTGCCAAGTAAACTAATCCAACCAGGTTTAGCGACTGGGCAGCATCTGTTTTACCTTAAGAAGATAATAAGATTTTATTGCTCAATAATGCCCTCGAACAGACTCTTATTTCCTATGTGAGGAAGCCAAACTTGGCAAAGTACGGAGAGAAGCAGATGTGCAAATATTAGAATGTATCATTGGCACTGATACTGTCACAGGGTTAATGGGACTTGTGTCCAACTAAAACATGTTTGCAGCGTTGCAGTGTCCCGTTACAAAAGCGTGAAATCTTACTAAAGTGGATGATGTGATCCTCGATAGGAAGTCGGACACGTGACCACCTGGCGACAGATCAGAATTCATTAACCAGTGGGTCTTGACGTGTGTGTGTTAAACGACAGAACATGTTGAATATCTGCGGAGGCTTATGTCTTTAAGTCTTCAGCGCGGTTTTGAAGCCGCTTCAAAGGTCACAGCTGTTTTGCTGATCATTGACTGTAACAGTTCACGTGATTTATATTGATATGTGCAAGACTAAGTGGCTAACAATGCCCATCCTATGTGTGTCAAGTTTATACTTCCTGGTGTTGTAAACAGCATGTCATCTGACGTCGTCCCCCATGTCAAGGAGGAGATCGTATTTTGTGTTTTAAAGCAAATGATGGGGCCCAAAATGCCAAAGCCACCTTTGTTATATAAAGGGCAACGTCATTTGATGTGTTCCACTTTGTGGTGGGTTACTTATTTTTCATAGGTGGCTGGAATGGTTCCAGAGTTCTTTAATCGCCCATGCACGACCAAGTTGGTGAAGTCGTGCCAAGAGCCTACTTTGTTCCTACACGAAGCAGCTGATATGCTCCACCTTTGATGCTGATAAGTGTTTCTGGCGTCAGAGAACTCTCATTCACACGGCAGCTAAAATAATGGATGTTAAAGGTGTGAACTGAAAAACGTTGTAATATAAGTGAAACAGGGGGGCCGTAAAGCAGATACCGTATAATCCAGCTAACTCGGGGGCCATTACGCTGGACATTATGTGTATTTAGCTCCATAAAATGTAAACGTAATGGTTTATTTTTATTACTTTTGAAGCCAGTCTGTTTAAATGAACCCAGATGATTTTACGTGCCCTCGCTGAGACACTGTCTCCTTTGGTTTTGATGGAGTTCTTCAGCTCCTCCGTCTGTGCCCAGGTGGGGTGGAGGGCGTGATTGACAGGAGCTCTGTGAGCTGGAGGTCAAACGCCAGGAACTGACCTGCGCCGCTACAAGAGCGGTGAAACAACGGAGGGAGAAAGTTGATGGGAACAGTAGTGATCAATCTCAGCTGTGTAGCATGTGATGGCTGAATGTGACAGCTGTTTTCTAACTGGGACGCTCTCATGCGCACGCACGCCCATCTAAACGTGCACCTACACACACACACACTGTTCACCGGCAAGGCCTTGGACTCTGAGGCATCTAAAGAGATACAATGGAACCTTTTGTCTCACTGGCTCCCAGAGATAAAGTTAAAAAATACAGCAGCACTTTGTAGATACTACTTTGTAGGGGCCGAGTATAAATGAGAGAAGAGCTATAATCAGTAACTCACTCAACAACAGCTTCATCTGGACCAGGCTGGTATCAGTTCACTCAGCCCGTCGCTTCACTTCCCCCTGAATTCCACCACATGGGAACTCTCCTCATTTCTAATTCTTAAGTGCGAGATTTTGTCCAGGCATCCAGAAGTCCAGATGTGTAGTTTATTGTCTTCCACGCAGGAAAAATATG